>NC_064809.1:42619746-42919746 GCF_023721935.1 Panthera uncia
ACATATATACATGTATAATACATATATTCATGTGTAAATCATATACACATGAATATATGCCCACCAAATGCATATATACTTATGCATATATTTTGAAACATCTCATTAAAATTGTTTCAAGTTATTTTCAGAAAATATGTACATAGTTTGCTATCATGAGAGGGTGATATACCATTCTAAACTTCCTTTTAGAATCTAAGAGTAATTGATATTTTGTGTACAAAATACGGTCACTAGGTTAGTAACAATTTCTTCTTGTCCAATTCTCTGTAGCCCATATGTATAGCTGTGAATTATAATTGGAGTTTGGTAATCTGACCCCGTCATTGGAAGCTGCAAAACCAAACACAGATCAAATGTTTTGCACCTTAAACTCAATTTCCATTCTTATCAACATAGTCATTAACTAGAAGCAGTTTAGAAAAAAAATACTAATATATATGTAAAAGTATATGGTTTAGGGCAAGGTAGTCCCCAACTAGATAATATTCCATAAATTGCTACCAGTCCACAGGGAGATAAGGACCTGGTGATTCACTGTTAACTATGCTACAAATATACTGTGCAGTTATTTTTATATTTCTTCATAATGAGACTTTTTTGACGAAGGATGCAGTATGGAGATGTACTATTTTACCATGAGCCCCTTACCTTGTAAGGACTATAAGTCACACCAGTTTAGAAGAAAGTTTCATTTGTGTTACTGTTATCTTCACAGTATGAAATATAGCTATTATCCTCATTTTATAGAAGAAGAAACATATGTCCATTCCATGCACAAAGATGTTCAAGAATTACCCTTAAAACACACATACGGTGAAATATTTTATAGTAGAGTTAACATGAGCGTATTTGGGAAGTGGGCAACTCACCTGCTAAAATTGTGGCCAGGGTAGTTATCAAAATCATCAGAAAGAACATGACAATGGTGATAACTTTACAGATACAAAGCCTCTCTTTATTCCTTTTTGAGGGTCCTTGTGGTTTGTTGGTAAGGTTGAAAGTGATAATGTCTCCTATTAAAAAAATCAATCAGTTTTTCATTATTAACTCGAGTTTGGAATGGTAGAAGAACAAGATCCGTATATGCAAACTGGTCATATTTATCTGCTCTCAGTGATCAATGGAAAATTAAAATATACCATTTACAGTACTGCATAAAATATTGAATACTTATGGATAAATCTGACAAGAGACATGCAAAACTTGTACACTGAAGACGACAAAACATTGCTGAAATAAATTACAGACATGAATAAATGGAGAAAGATACTGTTTTTGTGAGTCAGAGGACTTCACTTTGTGAAGTTGTCAGTTTCACTCAAATGAATGTATAGCTTCATCACAATCCCAAACAAAATTCTCAGCCGGCATTTTTTTTTTTTTTTTGGAGGGGGGTGGAAATTGGCAAGCTGTTTCTAAGCATTTCAATGTATGTCAATTTTATCTAATGATGCTGTTAAAAATAGTACAGAAATTCGTTATCTTTTATCCACACAGTGTGGATCTGGTTATAAGATACTTTGGATCGATAGCTGAAAATAATTTGCCACGGCTAGAAGAAATGAGCAGGGAGATACCAACTCTCTGAGGAGAGTTAGGACTCAGAATCGATAGCAGGTGCCCACCAAATGTAAATTTGTTTACTACACACATAGCACCTAGAGCCTGTCACGCATGCGTTTCTTACCCTTAGACTGGAAATCTGAATTCCCCAGCGATAGTCCATCGTCCATGTTTCTTTTTCAGCAAAGGAACGATACAGATTGGTCGTAGGGAATGCACAGGATTCCAGATCTCCGCCCGCCGGTTGGATTTAGCGTCAGCAATACGAAGACAAGCTAAAATGAGAACGTAAAGTTAAGGCAAACTAAAATGAGAATTCCACATCAATATCAAAATTATGACAAACCGCCTCGGAAGTCTGAGCAATCATGCGACTCCCGTCCTTTTACTACATTGCCATCCGGAAATCATTCCACTTCCCTGTGGTTTGAGGAGCCACTGGAGGTGGTGGGGGCCTCCGAAATGATTCTTTTGACTGTGGGGTTCAGTGGAAAGGAAGTGAGGTCCAGTAGTTTATGAGGCCGACAGATAGAGTTTTCACACCGTCACCTTGACCTACCAAAATTTTTAGTTAATTCTGACCATGATGGATCCAAGCCACAGACCAATTCTAAAGAAGTCCAGCGTGAAATAGCAATTTACACTGCAGTGAAAAGAACATCGCATCACTTTACTCTAATAATAATAATAGAAACAATCATACCTCAGGTGTATTGTGTGTTCACTTTATGGTAGCCCTTGTTCTGAGCTTTTCAGTTTTAGGACTTAATTTATACTCACAATGAAATGAAACAGGAGCTTATTATTATCATTACTTTACAGAGGAAGTAACCTCCTGAAAGTAACAGAGATGTAAAAAGGGTTCTTAAAGTAATATAGCCAGTATGTGGCCAAACTTATATATTCGTTGGCTCTGATCACTGAACGACTCTGCTCTACTGTACTGCTTCTGTCTGTTCTGGTCCTTTCTGTGAGCATTCTCATATGCTGAACCTTCTATTTCCAGATGTAGAAAGCAGATCTCCCGTTCAGCAGCAGCATTTCATTTTTTTTTTTTTTAAAGTTTATTTATTTTTGAGAGAGACAGAGACAGAATGCGAGTGGGTTAGGGGCAGAGAGAGAGGGAGACCCAGAATCCCAAGCAGGCTCCAGGCTCTGAGTGGTCAGCACAGAGTCCGACGCGGGGCTCGAACCCAACCCACGAGCTGTGAGATCATGACCTGAGCCGAAGTCAGACGCTCAACTGACTGAGCCACCCAGGTGCCCCAACAACAGCATTTCGAAGTCCCCTCCTTGGGAGACAAACGGAAAGTAATGGGTTGACAGTTTTTAAAGCTGGATTATAAGGAACAGAGTTCTCTCTAATTTTGCATATTGATGTTTTTAATATATGATTATTAATTCATATCCCCAAATAAAACGTTTATTTCAGGAGCCATGGCTATGTGTTAGAAAGAGAGAGAGAGACAGAGAGAGAGAGTGAGAGAATGGGGAAATCTATGGCTAGGTTAATTTTTCAAGCCTTTATCCGAAGCAAAGATTATCCCAACACTCTACGTGCTACTTAAAAAGCATACATTTTCCCTGCGTACCAATTAGCTCTTGCTGTATTCAGGCTATTTTACAAAGCACGCCCCAAACCCTGGCTCACTCGCTAGTCTGTGCTGCGTTGGCCGAGTTGTCTGCGTTGTCCGGTCAAGGCTGATTGCGGCTGTGACCCTGCCTCAAGCCGTGAGACTGGTGTGCTGGTTTCTTGGCTACCCCGGGGTCCAGGCGGAAAAGTCAGCCACTACTCCAGAAGCTCTTCGCACAGAGATGTCAGAGGTACAAGAGGGTAAGCTCATCAATTCCGCTTATTTCAAGTCACTATTAACATCTCATTGGCTGAAGGTTATCTCCTGGTTGACCTCAAAGGCAAGGAATGGGGAAGTGCACTTCACTACCCTTAAGAGGAATTGCAAAGCTGTATGGGTACAAGGAGTGAACTAGGGCCACAACCTAACTTGCTGGAGCACTTCTTGAACCCTCCTGGTCACATTTTGCCTTTTTTTTTTTTTTGGAATCAGTCTCTTAGGTCTTTTTTGTTTTGTTTTTAATGTTTGGTTATTTTTGAGGGAGAAAGAGAGAGACAGAGCCTGAGTCGGGGAGGGGCAGAGAGAGAGAGGGAGACACAGAATCCGAAGCAGGCTCCAGGCTCCGAGCTGTCAGCACAGAGCCCAATGCGGGGCTCGAACTCACCAACCGTGTGAACCTGAGCTGAACTCTGATGCTTAACTGACAGAGCCATCCAGGTGCCCTGATTTTGTTTTGGTTTTCAGTGAAGAACTTTACCTAAGAGTGCTGCTTTCTGCCTCTGATTTTCCCTTATGGGAGATAGCATCTTTATACTAAGTAGTAAGATTAATCTTTTTTTCAAAATTAGTTCCATGTAAACTTTTCATATTTTTTTCTGTTTATTATCACGTTCCTTTTTCCTTCACTCCTCTATATGTCCATTTCCTGCTGGCTCTGGCTCTGTTATGTTTTTAAAAATAAATGTTGCAGATCCAGTAATCTAACTCTGCAAGGACAAAGTTGTATAGCAATGCAAAATTAATCCATATAAGTAGAGTCATGATTTTAGAGACAAAAGACCCTATTTCAACCACTGAATTTTATAGATAAGGGAAATGAATCCAGGCATAAATGCATAAATTATTCAAGGTACTCAGCTGATTGGTAAAGGCTTCTGACTCTCTGTTTGCCAATTCATTTTCTCTTCAGCCTCTATGTCCAACTTTGTAGATAAATTTGCTTGGGATTTGAAAGCCTGTTCTCAACTCTCATACGACGTTCAAACCAGAGACTGAGGACTAATATTCAACTTAAATATTCTCCTACAAATAAGATTGGTCACAATTATACATAGATATCTCTCTAATGTGTATATTTCTTTCCCACTCCAATTCTACTAAATATTTTAGCGTCTTATCGTCTCTCAACCACACATCTATGACAGCCTCTAACTAATTACTTTTCCTCCAGCCCAATCTTTTCCTTCTCTTTCAGTCCAACTTTCACATTACTCTCATTTTTTTCTCCTACATCATAAATCTCTTCAGAAGTCTCGTTGCTTAATTGTTTTCAATTCTTCTCTGTCATCTCCAGAATAAAAAGTAGGCTCCTTGGAATGACTCCAAGCAATTCAAATGTGAAATTACATCATCCAGGTCATTTCTTTTCCTTCTTTTCCATAGTGGACTTTGCATCATTTTCCAAACATGCACATTTTTTTCTTCCAATGTTTTATTTATTTATTTTGAGAGAAAGAGAGAGAGAGTGTGAGCAGGGGAGGGGCAGAGAGAGAGGGAGAGAGAGAATCCCAAGCAGGCTCCACACCCGGCACGGAGCCTGATCCGGTGCTTGATCCCACGAACCGCAAGACCATGACCTGAGCAGAAATCAAGAGTCAGATGCTCAAGACTGAGCCACCCAGGTGCCCCTAATCTGCCTTCAAAATAGTTGTACCCTCTCATAGTGTCGATAGAACTTATTTGGAACTCTTCATATATGCATGTATTTGTAATGATATTTTTATATGAGTGACCTCCCTTCTTTTACTATATAAATATTGTTTGAGAGAACCAGTGTGTAGAGTCTTTCAGGATAGAGAATTTTAGTACATGTCCAAGGGACATGTACTTTCCAAGGGAAGGAAAGACCAGGGTTTCTCAAATTCTTGTTCATTGCGCTCTTCCTCTTACAGCTAACCATAAATGCTGTTGCATTTATGCATAAAACGCATAACATGCATAAAGGCTGTTGAAGATGAGAAGTCTATTATAAAATATTAGGGCAGGTGGTTTTTCCACCTCCATTACATCACTTTTCATATTTTCAGAAAAAAAAAAAAAACATGCTTTTGCTCACTGTGCCTAAGCAATCACTACTATTTGAGATTTCTTTTTGTTCGGGGAAAAATGCCATTGATTTTAATATTTCTAATTTATGAGTTTAACTTCTGAATTCTACATGGGAATTCAATTCATTAATACTGAATATAGAAACTCTAGTCAAGACCAGAAATTTTTTGAGGCCATGCAACTTAAACTGTGCTGCGTACCGTCATTTTAAAAACATTTTTCTTATAATTTTTAAGAATGCTTATTTATTTTTATTTTGAGAAAGAGAGAAACAAAAAGAGTGTAAGCGGGGGAAGGGCAGAGAGAGAGGGAGAGAGAGGGAAGCCCAAGCAAGCTCTGTGCTGTTTAAAATTAAAAAAAAAAATTTTTTTTAAAGTGTATTTATTTATTTTGAGAAAGAGACGGGGGGGAAAAGAGAGAATCCCAAGCAGGCTGTGCACTGACAGCACAGAACCTGACACGGGACTTCATGCCATGAACTGTGAGATCATGACCTGATCTGAAATCAAGAGTTGGACACTCAACCAACTGAGCCACCGAGGTGCCCCTGTCCTTTTTTTTTTTAAAGGGCCAAAGGAAGTATAGTTAAATATACATTATAAAATAAGGTCTTGACTTTCAAGAAATATATGAACAATTACAGACATCTGGAAGTGTGAGTGTGTTTACGTGTCTGTTTTTACATGTTTCTGTGCCATTTCTTTCACCGGACCCCTAGAGACCTTCCTGTAAGAGATATTTGTCAGTTGTTGGTAGCCTTAAGACATAGACTTATCGTGTCATGTATCCCTGTATTTTAAAATGTATTTACTTAGTATGCCTTTATTTTAAAATTTGTCTTTCTGGGGCGCCTGGGTGGCTCAGTCAGTTAAGCATCCGACTTCGGCTCAGGTCATGATCTTGCGGTCCGTGAGTTCCAGCCCCGCGTCGGGCTCTGTGCTGACCGCTCAGAGCCTGGAGCCCATTTCAGATTCTGTGTCTCCCTCTCTCTCTACCCCTCCCCTGTTCATGCTCTGTCTCTCTCTCTCTCTGTCTCAAAAATAAATAAACGTTAAAAAAAAATTAAAAATAAATAAATAAAATTTGTCTTTCTGTCGACCCTCTTTAATGTCATACTAAGGCCCTCTGCTCCACTTTTCTTTGTCTCCATCATGATCCATGCCATGAAGGGGCACCCAGGTGGCCCAGCCAGTTGAGTGTCTCACTCTTGATCTTGGCTCAGGCCATGATCTCACAATTCGTGAGAGCGAGCCCGTGTCAGGCTCTGTGCTGACAGCGTGCAGCCTGCTGGGGATTCTCTCTTTTTCTCCCTCTCTTTCTCAAAATAAATAAATAAACTTTAAAAAGTTCAAAAAAAAAAAGATACATCCCATCAAAGATTTATGCGTGGAGACAGATAATTGTAGGATAACTTGCAGGCATTTGATTTGGGTGACTGGGAAGAATATGGTGTAGTGGATATTTATTTGTCATCATTTCAGATGTGCAGCAACTGAGTCACTCTCCTTTGCTGAGGCAGTCTTTGCCACATGAATCCAGATGGTAGGCAAGCCCTTCCCCACCATAGAAGCTAAAAAAGCTGTTCACTTTCCCAACCTCCCCTGGAACTTAGGATGCTGAGGGGCATATGGGCTATGTCCATTTAGATGTGCCCTAGTCAAACCTTGAGTAGGGAGCTATTTATGCACAGAAGCATTGGAAGTGGGGAAGTCAGTCTCGGGTAGGAGTGGCATAATAACATGAGCAATATTTAAATTGCAGTGCGTTCATGGGGCCAAAAACGTTTTCCATTGGTGCTAGCGGATTTTGTTTGCTAGAGCTATGATCAGAAACACAGGCACGCCTGGGTGTTTCAGTCGGTTAAGCGGCTGACTTGACTCAGGTCATGATCTTGCGGTTTGCGAGTTCGAGCCCCGCGTCGGGCTCTGGGCTGACAGCTCAGAGCCTGGAGCCTGCTTCAGGTTCTGTGTCTCCTTCTCTCTCTGCTCCTCCCCCGTTCATAAATAAATAATCTCTCAAATATAAATAAACATCTCAAAATAAATGTGAAAAAAATTAAAAAAAAAAAAAAAAGAAAAAGAAAGAAGGAAATACAGAACAAAAGGGGCACCTGGGTGTGTCAGTCAGTTAAGCCTTCGATTTCAGCTCAGCCCACATTGGCCTCTGTGCTCACAGTGAGGAGCCTGCTTGGGATTCTGTCTCCCTCTCTCTCTCAAAAAAAAAGAAAAGAAAAGAAAAGAAGGGGAGGGGAGGGAAGGGAAGGGAAAGAAAGGAAGAGAAGAGAAGAGAAGAGAGAATAGAAAAGAAATACAGAACAAACATAGTGATAAATAGTTCATGTGGGGGCACAATGATATTAAAGTTCCTCTGAACATCTAAGTAAAGTTGTCTAGTAGGCATTGGTATACAAGATTCCAGATTTTAGGGAAGAGATATAATTAAAGCTAAAGGCTTAAAATTGTCCATATGTAGGAGTCGGCAGAAGCTTTGGGTATGGAAAAAAGCCTAGTCGACTTTTGAACAACGCATGTTGCAACTGCGTGGGTATGCTTATATGCAGAATTTTTTTGATAAATGTAGTATAGTCATGATCTTTCATGATCTTTCTAAGAATTTTTTTGATAAATGTAGTACAGTCATGATCTTTCATGATCTTCTAAATAACATTTTCTTTTCTTTACCTTCCTTAATTTTGATAATAAAGTATATATACAAAATGTATATTAATCAACTATTTACGTTTCAGTAGGTTTCTGATCAGCAGTTGACTAATAGTATATAGAAAATATACTAATATATATGTATATATATTAGTATATATATATATATACTATATATATAAAATATACTAATAAAATAACATTTTCTTTTCTCTACCTTCCTTAATTTTGAGAATAAAGTATATATATAAAATGTATATTAATCAACTATTTATGTTATCAGTAGGCTTCTGATCAGCAGTTGACTATTAGTAGTCGGGTTTTCCGGGAGTCAAAAGTTAACTGGATTTTTGACTGTGTGGTAGGTAGGTCCATGCCCCTGACCCTGCCATTTGTTCAAGGGTCAAGTGTACATATAAATAGTGTATGGAGTAAGCATAAAATTTTAATATAGGAGTATCATATTACTCACATTATTTTATAATTAACATTTTTTTTTCCAAAAACTTTGCTTCACTTTTAAAAGGAAATTCTTTATACTTTTTCCCTAATATGTTGCCCAATCTTATTCTTTGGACCGCTTCCCCTTTGTTCTCCCCGATTTATTAGGCAACATGGCTTCCTTCTTTTGTGTGAAACCTGGGTCCCAGGCCAAAGCTAACTGCCAGTCAACAATTCAGTTTAGTTCCATTTTTTTGCAGAAACTGAGCTCCTATCTATAAATAGATTGAACCAACGGATAGGAAGAACAAATGTTTTATTATTACGTTTGTATTCGTGGGTTCTGTGGATTGTTTCAGAGCAATAGAAAATAACGAAAGTCGAATCCTCACTGACAAAATTCGAGCAATTTTCTTTGCAACAAATATGGTACCTTCATTTTCATAGACTATTCATAACTTTGTTTCTATAACACAAAGTATTTATTAATTTGCTTATTAATGCAGAATTAACTATTTGTACATATGAAATTTTTCTATGTCACGTTAACTTTTACCTTTAAGTATCAACACATACCCGTTTTCCCTACCATGAGTGATGATGGGCATCGAGGAAGGCACTTGTTGGGATGAGCACTGGGTATTATATGTAAGTGATGAATCATGGGAATCTACTCCTGAAGCCAAGAACAGACTATATACTCTGTATGTTAGCTAACTTGGCAATAAACTATATTTAAAAAATAAAAAATAAATAAAAATAAAAACCTCCATTCCTAGGGAAAAAAAAAGAATCAACATGTATATAAATAAATATCTCACATGCAATTTTGTAAAGTTAAGATCTACTGCACTGCGTTTCAAACCTCGTATATGGGATGTGAAATAATTTATTTTTTCTTTTAGCCTCAAATTTGTTTTTTGATTACCAGTTATTTAACTTTCTTTAACTCAGCATTCTTTAAAGCATTTGATGTTTGGAGGGCTATCTACTAATTCACTACCTGCCACTAGATTGCTTGATTGACATATTTTTAAACAGACAAAAACTAGCTTAATGTTTATTTTTAATGTGTTTATTTTCTCATTACAAAAGGACAATGGGGGAGCCTGGGTGGCTCAGTCGGTTAAGCGTCCGACTTCAGCTCAGGTCATGGTCTCCTGGTTCGTGGGTTCAAGCCCTGCGTCAGGCTCTGTGCTGACAGCTCAGAGTCTGGAGCCTGCTTCGGATTCTGTGTCTCCCTCTGTCTCTGTTCCTCCCCCACTTGCACTCTGTTTCTGTCTCAAAAACTAATAAAGATAAAAAAAAAAGGCCAGTGGAAGTAGATGTTACCTCTTTAGTACAGGTGTTGTGCATTCCTTACTTGATAGCATTGACCTCGGGGTAATCCAGGATGTGATCTGTTTTTAAGATTGGAGATGGGAGACGGGGGCATATGAATTCTGGATCATCGTCAGAAGCTATCTGTACAAGGGAGTTTGTATCAGCTGGCATTATTCTACCAGATAATTTACACTGATGGCAAAGAAGGTACAGACCTGTGAGGCCTTCATGAAAAAGTAACCAGCATTTTTTTCCTTCTTGCTATTTCCATCACCCTAAACTTCTTCATACCTTGACCCTAGGCTAGTACTATAACAGACGAATTTTTTTTTTTTTTCCTTTCCCAGAAGCTGTTTCCATTGCTGCCTTAGCGGTCCCAAATTCAGGCAATAATATGCCTCTTGGAGGGACAAGATAGGGTTAATGTTCTGCTGCAGTGGGGCCTTCATTTAGTGTTTCAGTTTTACTTTGCTACCTCATTTCTACTTTCCCTACAGGGAGCAGATGCTTGGCCACCTGTTCATGGATCACAATTCTCACCTTCTCTGGAACAATTGCCCTTCTTCTTCTTCTTCTTCTTCTTCTTCTCCCTCTTCTTCATATTTTGTTTTATTTTATTTTATTTCATTTATTATTATTAATTTTTAAAATTTTCATCCAAATTAGTTAGCATATACTGCAACAATGATTTCAGGAGTAGATTCCTTAATGCCCCTTACCCATTTAGCCCATCCCCCCTCCCACAATCCCTCCAGTAACCCTCTGTTTGTTCTCCATATTTAAGAGTCTCTTATGTTTTGTCCCCTCCCTGATTTTCTATTATTTTTGCTTCCCTTCCCTTATTGGAACAATTGCTCTTCTAATCCAGACCTAGGCAAATACCAGAGGCCCTTACTTTTGGAATAATTATGGCTATGTCTTTTTTAATTAACAGAGAGGTGACTGACCCAGCTGGAGTGTAGGTTTACTTTGAGAAGTGGTAAGTAACATCAGAGGGAAAAGATGGTCCAGATGATGGTAGGGCTTGCATAACAGTGAGAAAGTGAGAAGATTCTTGCATCTGTGTTTTTTCTTTTCTTTTCTTTTCTTTTCTTTTTTCTTTTCTTTTCTTTTCTTTTCTTTTCTTTTCTTTTCTTTTCTCTTTTCTTTCCTTTCCTTTCCTTTCCTTTCCTTTCTCTTTTTTTTTTGCCTTTTTTTTGGTTTTATTTTATTTTTTACATCTTCCTGTTTTCCAAAAGGAAGAAAGTTTGAGGTCAAAAGTGTGGCATGTAACCCCAAACCTAAAAAAAATTTGTCAAAGTTTCAGAAAAGTACAATCTACTTTCCCATGTAAAGCTGATCCTCATGAAAATTCTGTTTTCTAGGTAGCAAATATTTTACTATGTGCATTTTAGAGAACAGGAACCAAAAGATTAAGCAACTCGGTTTGACACACCTAAAAATAGGTTGTCTGATTCCCAAATTCATGTTTTTTTCCATTGCGTTTCTCTTCCAAAGCCAAATTCCCTTTTGTATATTTTAGATCTCCTTGGGGAAGTCTCCAATTCAAAAGTTACAACCAGGTGACTTATCGATGGGATTCAATCTTTATACTTCCTTTGTATTTTATAGTTTTTGGTGCAATTGTAAATGGGATCTATTACTTGATTTCTCTTTCTGCTGCTTCATTATTGGTGTGTATAAATGCAACCGATTTCTGTACATTGATTTTATATCCTGTGACTGCGGAATTCATGGATCAGTTCTAGTAGTTTTTGGGGGGAGTCTTTTGGGTTTTCTACATAGACTATCATGTTGTCTGTGAAGAGGGTAAAAGTTTGACTTCCTCCTTGCCAGTCTGGATGCCTTTTATTTCTTTTTGTTGTCTGATTGTTGAGACTAGGATTTCCAACACTATATTGAATAACAGTGGTGAGAGTGGACATCCTTGTTGTGTTTCTGACCTTAGGGGGAAAGCTCTCAGTTTTTCCCCATTGAGGATGATATTAGTGGTGGGTCTTCTGTATATGGCCTTTATGATCTTGAGATATGATCATTCTATCCCTACTTTCTTGAGGGTTTTTATCAAGAAAGGATGCTGTATTTTGTCAGATACTTTTTCTGCATCTATTGAGAGGGTCATGTGGTTCTTATCCTTTCTTTTATTAATGTGATGTATCACATTGATTGATTTGCAGATACTGAACCAGCCCTGCATCTCAAGAATAAATCCCACTTGATTGTGGTGAATAATTTTTTCAAAGTATTTTTGGATCCAGTTGGCTAGTATCTTGTTGAGAATTTTTACATTAATGTTCACCAGGTAAATTGATCTGTAGTTGTCCTTTTTAGTGGGGTCTTTGTCTGCTTTTGGAATCAAGGTAATGCTGAACTCTTAGAATGAGTTTGGAAGTCTTCCTTCCATTTCTATTTTTTGGAATAGTTTCAAAAGAGTAAGTGTTAACTCTTCTTTAAATGTTTGGTAGAATTTCCCTAGAAAGCCACCCAGCCCCGGACTCTCATTTGCTAGGAGATTTTTGATTACTGATTCAATTTCTTTACTGGTTATGGGTCTGTTCTAATTTTCTATTATTTCCTGCTTTGGTTTTGGTAGTTTATATATTTCTAGGAATTTTTCCATTTCTTCCAAATTGTCCAATTTGTTGGCGTATCATTGCTATAATATTCTTTTATTATTGTTTGTATTTCTGCAGTGTTGGTTGTCATTTCTCCACTTTCTATTTGGGTCCTTTCCTTTTTCTTTTTGATCAACCTGGCTAGGGGGTTATCAATTTTGTTAATTCTTTCAAAGACCCGTTTCTGGTTTCATTGATCTGGTCTATTGTTTTTTGTTTTGTTTTGTTTTGATTTCGATATCATTGATTTCTACTCTAATCTTTATTATTTCCCTTCTTCTGCTGATTTGGGCTTTATTTGCTGTTCTTTTTCTAGCTCTTTTAGGTGTAAGGTTAGGTTGTGTATCTGAGACCTTTCTTCCATCTTTAGGAAGTCCTGAATTGCTACATATTTCCCTTTTATGAATGCCTTTGTGGCATCCCAAAGGTTGGGGACGGTTGTGTTTTCATTTTCATTGGCTTCCATGTACTTTTAAATTTCCTTTTTAATTTCTTGGTTTACCTATTCATTCTTTAGTAGAATTTTCTTTAATCTCGAAGTATTCCTGGTCTTTCCAAATTTTTTTCTTGTGGTTGATTTTGAGTTTCATAGTGTTGTGGTCTGAATATATGCAAGGGAGGATCTTGATCTTTTTTGTACTTGTGGAGGGTTGATTTGTGACTCAGTATGTGATCTATTCTGGAGAACATTCCATGTGCAGTTGAGAAGAATGTGTATTCTGCTGTTTTAGGATGAAATATTCTGAATATATCTGTTAAGTCCATCTGGTCCGGTGTGTCATTCAAAGCCATTGTTTCCTTGTTGATTCTCTGCTTACACGATCTGTCTATTGTTGTAAGTGGGGTGCTGAAGTCCCCTTCTATTATTGTATTATTATCAATGAGTTTTTTTATGTTTGTGACTAATTGATTTATATATTTGGGTGTTCCACATCGGGGGCATAAATATTTACAATTATTTGATCTTGGTGGATAGACCCCTTAATTATGATATAATGCCCTTCTTCATCTCTTGTTACAGTCTTTATTTAAAAATATAGTTTGTGTGGCTGCTATGTGGCTACTCCATCTTTCTTTTGATGACCATTAGCATGATAGATGGTTCTCTATTCCCTTACTTTCAACATGCAGGTGTCTTTAGTTCTAAAATGAGTCTCTTGTAAGTAGCATATAGATGGTTCTTGATTTCTAATCCGTTCTGACCACTTATGTCTTCTGATTGAAGCATTTAGTCCATTTACATTTAGAGTGAATCCTGAAAGATATGAATTTAGTGCCATTGTATTGCTTGTAGAATTGGTGTTTCTACTGATGATCTCTGGTCCTTTCTAGTCCTTGTTGCTGTTGGTCTTCTTTTGTTTTGTTTTGTCTTTTCTCCATTCAGAGTCCCCCTCTTAAAATTTCTTGCATGGCTGTTTCAGTGGTCACAAACTTCTTTAGTTTTTGTCTGGAACTCTTTATCTCTTCTTCTATTTTGAATGACAGCCTTGTTGGATAAGGAATTCTTGGCTACAGAAGCACTTTGATTTTAAAACACACATGCCTAGGTCCCACTTGTGACCAACTTCATGGTAATCTTTGAATGGAGGCTCAGCCATACTTAACTCTATGTGCAGACACTAATGTGGCATATGTGTTCTTTGATTTTCCATGGTCTTCACTAAACTTCCACACTCACATGACTCCCTGACTTTTGTAGAAGTTTGAGTTGTCAATTCTGTTCTATCACATTCTCCACTCCTAACTCAATTGGCAATTTGAACTTCTGTATTCAATAACTTAAAGTTCATTGGTTTTCATTTTCCTTACACTCAAAATATTATGTCATCCTGTTTCAAATGTGTGGAATCAAATTGGAAATAATCAATGCACAGTCTAGGAATTAGAGTTTGTGAGCCTTTCTATTATAGTTCTTTTTATAAGAGGAGCTGGGGACAAGTGTTTTCTCTGTGTCTTTTTGCTTTTGTGAATGATTGCAAACATGAAACCTGGTGATCTGTTGTTTCCAGAATGTACCAATTACATGGAAAACTTACGAGAATGCAATCTTATTTTTAGGACATTCTTAATTTATTTTGTGCTTCCCTCCTTCCATGAAATTCTTCCAGAACACCAAAATCTGTACCGTATGATCACTACACCGCAGTTCTCTCCATACTGTTTTGAAAACCAGAGATATTTTATGTTGATGTCAGGAAAGCCAGTAATTGCAAAAATGAATAATTTTATTCCACTTTATTTCAAAATATTGATGGGCTGTGCTGGGTCCAGTCCACAGATGCTAATTCTATAGAATGAGACCTCTGCAGTGTTGCTCATATTTACTCATTCTCTGAATTTAAGGGGATAAAGTTAAGTTAAAGTGAAGATTTGAGGTGAGGACTTTTCAGGCTGAGGACTTCTGAGAAGGTAGGTCTACTATAGGCTGAATATGCCTCTATGAAAGGAGAAGATGTTTTCCCCCAGTGTTTTCTTTTTTGCCCCAGTAAGAATAGGGACTTTCCAGAAAAGCTGGCAGTTTCTGAGTCTTCCACTCAAGAAGTGAAAGCAGAAGTTTATGTTCTTAAATATTCAGCACTGAGGTTAGAAATCTATTTCCTTTAAATATTCCATCCTGCCCTATCGCTGTCTCTCATCTTGAGTCAACTCTGGTTTAATAGAAATAAGGACATTTCCTCCCGAGATCCTTAAGTTCTGGCTATTATATCCTATTGCTCCAGGATTAGATAGTTGGATCAATCTAAAAGGACATTATTTTATTTCTTGAATGAAACAGAAACAGGATATCCATCCAGCGCCTACTGGTTACAGTGAATATGCCAGTATAATTTGTCAAATTTAGAGGAAGGGTTATTTTATTGCCCACAAGATGGAGTCAGAGCTGTTTCGCAAGTTGTGTGCGGTGGTCTGAATGTTTGTAGTCCCCCAAACTCGTATGTTGAAATCCTAACGCCCAATATAATTGTATCAAGAGGTGAGGGCTTTGGGAGGTGATTAGTTCTTGATGGTGGAGCCCTCATGAATGGAATGAGTGCCTTGTAAAAGAGACCCCACAGAGCTCCTGGTTCTTTTCGCCATGTGAGGATACAACTGGAAGTCTGAAGCCTGGATGAGGAGGCCCCTCCCTCGACTATGTTGGCACTCTGGTCTGCACTTCCAGTCTCTAGAACTATGTGAACTAAATTTCTGTTGTTTCTAAGTTACTCGGTCTGTGGTGTTTTGTTACAGCAGCCCTAACTGACTAAGACAGCGTCTTGAGAATCCTTTGTGTTCCAGAGAGATGTTTCAAGACCATCATGGACAGAGAGTGAGGAGAAGGAGGAGAAGTCATACCTGGGGCATCTTGTGAGCCAATCCCACTGAAATCAAAGCTCCTCTATTTTTTTTTCTTATCCATGTTGGTATTTTATCCATGTTGGTATTCCACATGGGATTTTGTCTCTAAACAGGATTCCATTACTTAAAGAATTTGAATACCACTGAATCAGAGGGAAATTTCAAGAGGTTCTGGAGGCGAAAAAAAATGGCTCACGTAAAATTTCTGTTGAATGAACTACATTCTTATATCAATCAATCATTCTTACATCAATCAAATTCTAATCAAGGGACTAGAACCCACGGTAATTGGAACTGGGAAAATTTAATATATAAAGTTATTAGTAGAGGATTAAAGTTACAGGGCCTTGGTTAAAAGGAGGTAAAGAAAACTCTAAAGAATACAAAATCAGACACAGGGAGCACCCATCAGCGTTTGGGCTGAGACAGTACATTGAAAGAAGAGGCTTTTCCCATACCACACCACAGACCGAAATCCTGACCTCGGCAGAGGACACCAGTATGGCTCAGCAGATATCTGAGATGCTGGCTGAAGTGCCACGTCAGCAGGAATCTGAAAATTTGGCCTTTAGGGCGTCCACAGGAAGGTGTTACAATTGGCCATTCATTCCAGAGCCACCGGATCCCATATGAGGAGAAGCCCACCATCAGAGCTGCCCTGCTGGGACCACTCAGTTGTGAAGGCACCTGACAAGGTGTGATTCAAAGTTCCCCAGGGGGCAAGTGCTACATGCAGCTGGCCATCGGGTACTGAAGGAAACCCAACTGTGCAACAGCCTGGTGAACAAAGGACACTGGAACCAGGAAGAGAAACTCCTTCCCCTGACTGCCTTCCTTCTTCAGTTCCTTCAACTGACAAACGTCAACGCTGTGCCAGCTGGCATGGCAGAAAAACGTACAGGCCATGTCCATTATAACAGAGGAGATGGTGAATGATAGATTTGGAGCAAAGAGGCGATAAACTGGTAATTGACTCAATTCCTACACCAGTTATTCATATGAGCTCCTTAAGACTCTTCTGATAGAAACTTGAGATACAACTGAATCCTTTGAATTCATAGAATTGCTGCTTAGACAAAGAAAGGAGAGTTAGAAGCTTAACTGGTGTTTCCAAGCATCTTGAGAATGAAGGTATTTACTTCATTCACTCATTTATTAATAAATTCATTCAAATCCCTACTGTGTTCGTAGCATTGGAGTTAGTGGTACAGGAGAGGCAAAATATATAGTTCCTCAAGGGACAGGAAGCAATGCATGTAAAATAAGGCTCTTGGTACTCAGTAACCTATTCTCAAATTATTCTGGAGGATGCTTTGGTATGAATCCAAATCTTGGCATCTACAAATAGAAGAACTATCCTGGAGGTGCCTCAAACACAATAAACAATACAAACAAAACACACTTATTGCTACAAAAATTTATTTTAAACGTTTCTGAGCTGATTTGCAGGAATATATACACTTAGAGGAAATATTCTATTCACTATCAGGACCAAAGAATGGGAAGGCAACTTAATATATTGCCATAAAACTAGACAAAAGTTGTGATTATTAAAGACTGAATCTAACTTCGAGCTTTCTGGTAGCTAAAAGTGGGAGGAAAGCATGATTGTTTATATGTTTCTCACTATTAAAATTATAGAACATACCCATTCCTCAGGGGTTGTGAAATTAGTTTTTCTAATACTCAGAAGTGTATCTCTCACATGAAATTTTCTGTATTGAGGTATATTATATCATAGACAAACTCTTATTTGGTTGACGCTCCATCACCAAAATACAGGTATTTCCTTCAGAACTAAAAGAATTGGTAATGATTGATGCTATTAATGTTTCTGGGCTAAGACGTAGGTGTGATGTTCATGATCAACCTTATACAATGCTGGTCTAAGGTGAACTGCATACCAAAGACAGCCAGGGTATTTTGGCTTGCGATTGAGGAGGTTTAAATAGAAAATATCAATACTAATTTTGAATGTCTACCGAAGTTCACCACCGTCCCCCAAATGCTCATCTTTACTCAACTACCTTTACTCTCTGGAAGTTAGATGCAATATAACAGTAGCTAAGCGTGGGTTCTGAAACCAGATTACCAGAGGTAATTACATTTCTGCCCTGCCACTTACTAAATGTGAGACTTCGTAAAATGTACTCAGATTTTCCAGAAGGATAAGTTTCTTCATCTTTAAGATGAGAATCAAGGGCACCTGGGTGGTTTGGTAGGGCTGAATTTCTGACTCTTGATTTTGGCTCAGGTCATGATCTCACGGTCATGAGATACAGCCCCTGTGTCGGCCTCCATGTTAGGCATGGAGCCTGCTTGATATCTCTTTCCATATCTCTCTGCCTCTCTCTCTCTCTCTCTCTCAAAAAAAAAAATAAAATAAACAAATAAAAATAAAATGAGAATCATAACAGTATCCACTTAGCAACTTTTTGATATGGTTCAAACCTATTTAATATTCTTAAAGCACTTAAAACTATGCTCAACAAGCAGTATGTGCTGTTTAAGTGGTGACTTTTTTAGTGTTGGAGTTTGGGACCCAAGAGAGTCGGCTGTTTAAATTTTTTTTTTTTAACATTTATGTATTTTTGAGACACAGAGAGAGAGAGAGCATGAACAGGGGAGGGTCAGAGAAAGAGGGAGACACAGAATCTGAAACAGGCTACAGGCTCTGAGCTGTCAGCACAGAGCCTGACGCGGGGCTCGAACCCACAGACCGTGAGATTATGACCTGAGCCGAAGTCGGCCGCTTAACTGACTGAGCCACCCAGGCGCCCCCAGAGTCAGTTGTTTAAAGCCAATCTGTGATGATTTTTCATGGTTACCTTCTATTTGTTCAATTTACATCAGAGACCCTGTTCATTTCAACTCTTTTAAGTGTCGTGATGAAAGTAATTTCTAATTCATATCTCTGTGGCCAATTTTTCTCCACGACAGTATCCAATTTTTAGTATTCACGTTGATCTTGGAGCGCCCTAATCTCCCCCCCCCTCCCCCAACTGGTGTAGTTCAGAGTTACTGTCCTGGTTCAATTGCCACTGTTCTTATTATAACAACTTAATTCTCACAGTCTGTGTGTCAGTTTTATAGTATTTTATTTTATTTTATTTTATTTTATATGTTTACTTATTTTGGAGAGAGACAGAATGCAAGTGGGAGAGGGGTAGAGAGAGAGGGAGACAGAGGATATGAAACAGGCTTCAGGTTCCAAGTTGTCAGCACAGACCCCACTCGAACCCACAAAGTCTGAGAACATGACCTGAGCCGAAGTTGGAAGCTTAACCAACAGAGCCACCCAGGCGCCCCAATACTGTTCACTTCTATATGAGAGTGGAGTGGAAGGATTCACTGGTAACGGAAACTGCAAAAAATGAGATGTGGTAATACTGATTTACTTCGGTTTTCCATGCTCACCTTTTTTCAAACAAAAATCTGTTTAATGTAAATTTTAGTTTGTTAACATAACAGTGCAATTTAGTTGGTTTCAAGAGTAGAATTTAGGGATTCATCACTCACCTACGACACCCAGTGCTCATCACAGCACGTGTCCTCCTTCATACCCATCACCATTTAACGCGTCCTCCACTCACCTCCCTCCATCAACCTTCAGTTTTTTTCTCTATTGTTAAGAATCTCCTGTGGTTCGTTTCCCTCTCTTTCTCTTTTTCTTCCCTTCCTTCCCAAATTTAAGGCTAATTTAACTTATTTCATTGGCTTGTACAAGGAATCCGATGAATTGTGGACATGAACACCAGGTGATCTAACAAGCATCTTGCTAGCCCGGGATCACCTCTCTCCAAATCTCACTACGTCCTCAGTTTGAATTTTTAAACTATTGTAAGTTGGAGTTAACAAGGAATTGATATATTTGGATGTTTCTTAAATTGATCACATACACGAGGCCTTCTGATTAGTACCACAAACTGAGAAAAATACTTTACTATGATCCAATCGAATGAAAATTCCTTTAGGACCTTAAATTTTGTTATTTATCATTTCTCCCGCTTGACATTTGATATGGTCACTCACTAGTTTTCTAACATAAAAATCACATTACCACTGGGTAATTATCACTTAACAGGGTTCTGTAAAAGCCACATTCCTTCCTTGCTTTCATTTACTCTTCTATTCATTCAACTAACAGGTATTTAGTATATACACTACCTAGAATGAATTCATAAAATTTGATTAAAGAGATCACATTCTAATGCTCATCTTAAGACCTCTTTTAACTAACAGACTCATGAGTCAGTCTAGTCCATAAAGTCAAATCAGTTTTCTTCTCGGAGATATTTGAGAGAAAGGGTTTATATTAGCAGAAAACATGCAGCTGTTAAATTAATAAACTCATTATTGTTAATAATAGGTGGACTTTTAAAAATGTCAACTCTCTTTCTATAATATAATAGAAAAAAAATAGTAACAATGTGTCCCCCAAATAAATGAATAGTAATATAAAGTGTTGGTCGTCATTCAAATTGATGTACTATAGCTCTGAAATGGCAAACCCTGACATTGTATAGCAACATACAATGGGTCTATTAAACACTGAATTAAGGGACGAGGAGAACACAAAATTGTGTTAGAACACTGGCGAATGTCCACTGCACTGTCTGGGCTTCATTGTGAACCTTCACATATCCCAGTTTTCAGTTATTAGGTACAAGTTTTGTTACAGAAATGTCAGTGGATGGCTTACCTGGCTGTAGGGACCTTAAATAAACCCCCTTCCCAGGGCCCTCCCACCCTCATTCCCTAGGAAGTGCACACACACCTCCCTCCTGTTATTTCCTGGGAATCACCAGGGACAACAAGGTGTTACTAAGCTCTCAAGACAGGTCAACTCATGCCTTTATGCTCTTGCCTCCATATCCATTTGCTTCTGCAGTTTGTTTCTGGGTTTTGTTTTTTTTTTTTTTTTTAAACTGATCAAAGTTGAATTATTTTCTCTCATTCTCTAAGCTTTTGTATGGTGTCTACTAGTTAATTTTTTTTTTCTTTTTCCTTTCTTATCACTAATTTGTAGTAAGTCCGTTATTGATGTTAATAGTTGCTCTCAATGTCTCAGAAGACCATAGAGAAAACGGGAAGTTTTCTACCATCTCCCTAAGAACACGTTTGTTTAATGGCTCCCTCTGCTGGAGAGAGTCTGCACTGCTTGTTTTTGTTATCTGATACAACGACGGGGGACAAGCTAGGAAAGTTCCTACACATAGCTGGAAATTTTCCAAGGAAATTGGCCTAAAGATGAAACCACTGCTAACAGCATTGTGAGAGACTGAAGAGATGGATGTTCTGGATTTTCAGCATTGCAAGATGTCTTCTGTTAAAGTGAGGGCACCGGTCGAGAAGGACTGAGATCTTGAAAACTGGAATGGGAACATACAGGAAGATTCCACTCAAGCTAGGGACATGGAACCCGAAATTCTATTGAGTCTTTTTTGTCAGTAAATGTAGCCCTTTCTTAGGAGGCTAACTTAATTCTAAAAATAGGAGATCATGCTCCCTCCATCAATTCCCAGACCTGAACCATTTTACAGACCCAGAATCTCTGTAATTTAGAGTGGGGAGAAAGCCTTTGAGAAAGAACTCTACTAAACAAACAAAAAGAAATTATATAGTTCATCTTTTTCCCCCACTCTTCCCCAAAGAAATCTATGACCATTTACCTGGGTGACTATACATTGAGGAAAGAGAAATAATCGAACTTTTGAGGAGTTGCTGGGCAGTGGCTCAGAATGGACACTGATTTCAGGAGACCCAAGCCATCAGTGTTTTATACTGATCAGAGTAACAGTATAAGTAGGTCAAATGATGAGTGCGATTATGGATTCTGTCTGCCGCACAGTGAGTCCAGCTGGTCCCTCAAGCCCGAGTTTTGTTCTCTTCATCCATCACAGACTTCTCCCTTTGACTAGGCATGTGGATGCTGGTAGCTTCTATTTCCTAAAGACTATAATCCAAGAACTCCTGGGTATATGTCCAAATGGGATAGGCTTCCAAATTTGAAAGGAGAAAGAAAATAAGAAAGGTTCATTTCCAAAGGATCTGCGCCAAGATTACTAAATGAATTATTCTAGGACCACCAGAGAATCACTTGCTAGACTTCAGCGTAGAGTCGCATGAGCAGAAAGCACGCCCACCCCGTGCCTTTTAGTGAACTGATTGCAAACCAGAGTCCCTGCACAGTCGTCAGCAGTGTCTGAATCCCAAGACCTTTCCAGACTACTTCCAGCACAAACTCTTAGCTACTTTTGTGTCTATTCCCCATGCACAAGTCCATGGTGCTTAGCATCCCTTACAATATTCTGTGTTTTCAAGTGGTTTAGTCCGAAAACAAGTTTAATAAACATTCTTATAGTCCTATGAACACCACTGTGCTCATAAAATAAAACATTTTTGTTGGAATGTAGCGCCAACGTGCCATAACACAAATGCTTTACCCATCCGTTCATATACAGTGTCCAACTCAACATACAGACGTAGGATTCTTACGTTATGATATGACTTACAAGAAAGCTTCTAAGGATGTAACCGCCATAAAGAGGTGAACATAAACGTCACGAGAAAGTTTGTTTCTGAAGCATTTAAGCCTCCACGTACACTCATTTGGCATTCATAGGATTCTCTGTCAATATCATCGCCCACGCAGAAAAATTCTCCAGTTTTCCCTTGGCACTCGATGACTTACCGGTGAGGCCTCCATTGTCTGAGCCTCTGGTCTTTTGCAGCCTATCTTTCCAGCCTCATATCAGCATTTTACTTTTGTGATCATTTAGGGAAAACAACATCGTAAGTAGTTTTTTGAGCATTTATGTGCTAGACATTTTAAAAGACACTGGAAATATAAAACCAGTTATTACGTAGTTTATAGTCAAGTGAGGGTGGAGAACATTAATTAAATATTCACTCAAATACTGATATAGGTAAGACCAAAAATGTGATAAGCTCTGGGAAGGGGTATATAATGTTGGGATATTTGACCTCATCATGGAGCTCAGAGAAGATCCTTAAGAATTCAGCTTTTTAGGGAGAGTGGTTGAGAGTTCACTTGATAGAGAATAGAGAAAAGAGACTTCCAGATACAGGGAAAATGTCTGTCAGACAGTGTGGTGAAATTGTGGATGAGTTCCTGAAATTAGTCTACTATGGTCGTGGTACTGGGAGTTTGGATAAGTTTTGTGTAGAAAGACACTAAGTAAGCGAGGATTAGAGCTGACTGGGATTTCTAGGCTGTGTTATGGAGTTTGGTGTTATTCTAAATTTATTACTTTTTTGACATACATTTTTAAGTTTATTTATTCTGAGAGGGAGACAGAGAGTGTCTGAGCAGGGGGAGGGCAGAGAGAAGGAGAGACAGAATCCCAAGCAGGCTCCCTAATGTCAGTACAGAGCCCAACACGGGGCTCTATCTCACAAAGTGTAAGATCATGACCTGAGCTGAAATCAAGAGTCCGGCGCTTAACCGACTGAGCCACCCAGGCATCCCTGGTGTTAGTCTAAGAACGATGTTGCAGTGTTTTTCAAAAGAAGGGTTGTATTGTCAGTATGTGTATTTTTAAAATATCACTTAGGTTACGTGGTAGAGAATAACTGAAATGGATTAGGAGTAGAACAAGGAAGGCCTTGTTAGGTCAGTCACTTAATATTTTGGTACTTTTGTATTAAGGTTGTGAAAGCAATGAAGGGAAGAGGTGAGATTTGAGAGATATTTAGTAAAAACACTAACAATACTTGGTTTTGTGGGAGGGAGAATGGATAGCAATACAGAAAGGTGGGCCAGATAGAGGGTGATGACGACACAGCTGGACTCTAAGTTGTGACATTTCTTGTCTTGTGTGGTGTGCCATTGACTGAGACACTGAGTGCTGGAGGATGTTTCCTTTCATGAGGAAAGTGACTGAACTATTTTTTTTTAAAGAATTTTTTTTAAAGTTTATTTATTTTTGAGACAGAGAGAGACAGAGCATGAACGGGGGAGGGTCAGAGAGAGAGGGAGACACAGAATCCGAAACAGCCTCCAGGCTCTGAGCCGTCAGCACAGAGCCCGAAGCGGGGATCGAACTCACGGACCGTGAGATCGTGACCTGAGCCGAAGTCGGACGCTTAACCGACTGAGCCACCCAGGCGCCCCATGATTGAACTATTTTTATATATTGAGTTTGAGATGCCTTTGAGATTTCAGATTTCATATGTTAAATGTCATTTATGAACTTTCTTTGATATAGTAGAGAGAGTGTATGCACACTTGCTCGTAAGCAGGGGAGGGGCAGGAGAAGGAGAGAGAGAATCTTAAGCAGACCCCACACCTAGTGCAGAGCCTGATTTGGGGCTCAATCTCATGAGCATGAGGTAATGGCCTGAACTTAAATCAAGAGTCAGATGGTCAACCAGCTGACAGCCAGGTGCCCCAACTTGATATGTTATATAAGCAGTACCGTATATGGGTCTGGTGATCCGGGAAAAGTCTGGGCTAGAGATGTAAATTTGATTTTGATATGAATTTCTTCGTAAAAATGTAATTAGGTAAGGATATTATAGAGGGAAGCTGTGGAGAAAATAAAGACGGAAGTTTCGAAACCACATGCAAAATGAGAATGGGGATTGAATAACTGATAATTCAGACGAAAAAATACGTTCATTCTATCTTCTCAGTTTCTACAACATTTCATTTTCTCTATTAGCCTTCTTAAATCTCTGAGAAATAGTACTATACCCACCCGAATGAACACACACACACACACACACACACCCCTCTGGGACACACGTGGCCCTCTGGACTTTGATATATTCTGAGTTCAAACTTCATGTGGTGTCTTTCCGTCAGAGAAATGGAGACTGATTTCCTGCAGTGTGGGTTACAGTTGACAAATCCACGGATTAATTTTCTCACATTTTTGTTCAGCTATCTTAATTTGAGACACCTGGGCACATTTCATGCTCCGGGTCCGCCATTTTTCTTCTACTGAAAACCTATGAAGGAAGAAAATGGTTATCTTTACAACAGCAAATGTCCAGAGACTAAAGAGGGCCTCAGAAAATATTTTCTAATTTTTAAAATAAAAACATGAGTATTTAAACAATTTAAACAATATACAATATGGTGGGTAAGGTAATTCTTCCCCCCCTCAGTTTTATTTTGCAAGAGAAGTTAATAGTTAAGGAATATTAGTCAAGGTTATGTGGATAATGCTAAAATGGCACTTCTGGTTTTGTTCATTTAAAAACTGTTGAAAAGGGGCGCTTGGGTGGCTCAGTCGGTTAAGCGGCCGACTTCGGCTCAGGTCATGATCTCGCGGTCCGTGAGTTCTAGCCCCGCGTCGGGCTCTGTGCTGACCGCTCAGAGCCTGGAGCCTGTTTCAGATTCTGTGTCTCCCTCTCTCTGACCCTCCCCCGTTCATGCTCTGTCTCTCTCTGTCTCAAAAAATAAAAAAATAAAAATAAAAATAAAAACTGTTGAAAAGAGCAGAAATTTATATTTTGTAAACTATACTTGTGGTCTTTTTTTTTTTTTTTTTTTTTAAGAGAGGGATAGAGAGCATGAGTAGGGGAGGGGGCAGAAGGAGAGAAAAAGAGAATGTTAAGCAGTCTCCATGCTCAGTGAGGAGCCCCAAATGAGGCTCAACACCATGATCCTGGGATCATGACCTGAGCTAAATCAAGAGTTGGATGTTCAACCAACTGAGCCACCCAGGTGCCCATAAACTTGTGCTCTTACAAGAGATTTCACACTGGTCAATTTGCCTCTTTAATAAAATAAAAGAACGCTATTGGCAAATCCTGCTTCCCATCCCTAAATCTTCTGAGTGTGTGGAATATGATGTCTTTTTTCCCTCAACTTTCCGAGTAGACCATTTTATATGAATATTTGTCAGATCATATGATTCAGTTAGGAAATGTATACCTGTTTCCTCAGTTCAAGCCCAACAGCATCAGACGACTCTTTCTTGTCATACAGTATGGGATTAAAATCACAAAAAAGCTAAAATACAATAAACTCACAGATGGGAGTCAAAAGGGTTGTTGTCTACCCAGGTCCATGATTCCCCTCCAGGTGGAATAGTCAAGCCAATCCAGTAAAACACTCCGGTATTTAGGTGCTTCCATAGGAAACTCTAAAGAGAATAGGAAATATTATAGGAAACAACTGATCGATTCTTATAGATACACAAAATAAATTTCTCAAGAGGACCTTTTGTATGCTGGTCCTACACGAGAAACAGGGATTGAACGTCACACTTTTCTAATGGATCATACTGGAGGGACAAAGTACTGCACTACAATGTCGTAAAGTATGCGTGGTTGCCGGGGATCCTAAGACTGCGAAGATGAACTTTCAAATTTGAGTCCTGGCTCGACGATCGATTGCTGTGCATCTTGGCACAGTTGTTGAATCTTTTTACTTGTGTTTTCCCCAATCTCTGAGACTCAGGTTATAGTAGTACCTATCTCAAAGAGCTTTGTTATTAAATAACATTATTATACACTGCTTGGAACATAATAAATTCTCATTACATAAATGTTAGTGGTTATAATTAATTACAGGTAAGAAATAATAGATAGAAGCAAGAGAATATACAGGGAAGAAAGGAAGCAATATCTGAGCTGACATGGTACATATTGTTCATAGTTCTTAATAACTTTTTCTATAGTAATAAAACCCCTGAGCCATATCTATGGCCAGACATAGTAAGGATATGTTTCCCAGGCTCCCTTTTGGCGAAGTGTGACAATGTGACTAATTTCTGGCTAATGGAACACAATTCAAGCGATACTGAAATTCTAATCAAGCACGTAAAAGGTAGGGCTGTATCCTTCCATTCATTATTTCCTTGTTTTCTGATGGCTAGAACGTCCATATGGTGGTCCATCAACCGGAAATAGGTGGACACAGACAGCACTCCACAGACAAGACTAGGAATCCATAGCTGTACCGCCTAAAACGTGAGTGACATAACCAATTGCATAGAGGAATAGATACATTTTCCCCCTATTTTAACACTTCAACATTGGAAACATCAGACAATCCATGGCTCATAGTAGTTTAACTGGGAGTTTTCTTTTTGCTTTCTAATTGTCCTAACGTTTTTAAGTGTACCAAAGGGATATCTTATAAGTGAAACTGTTTTAGAGTAAATAAAGTGAACATCTACCTTGTTTAAGCTACGGTGATTTTGGTTCTCTGTCACATGCAGCTGAACTCATAGGCTAAATGTCATAACTGTTTGTAAGAAAATAAAGTCATTATGCACGCATACAAGACAACGTAGTGTTGTTCCATTGAATTATCTTTGCGCTATGGTAAAAAAAAAATCAGTTGACTAAATTTTTGTAGGTCTGCTTCTGGCATCTCTATTCAGTGTCACTGGTCTATCTGTCTTTTGCCAATTCTACACCATATTAACTAATTTTGCTTTATAGTAAGACTTGAGATCGAGTAATGTACATCTTCCATTCTTCTGCTTGCTTTGGGGCTAGTTTGTTCTTTTCTTAGTTTCTTTTTTTTTTTTTTAAGTAGTGTAGATGACTGATTCTACATTATTTTCTTTTCAAACATAAGCACTTAATGCGATAAATTTCCCTCGAAGCTCTGCTTAAGTTGAAACCTGTAAATTCGGACACATTAAGATGCTGTTTTTATTCAATTCACAATATAGTTTAAAAATTTTGCTCTGATCACTTCCTTTTTGACCCAGTCATCATTCAGAAGTGTGTTGCAGAATTTTCAAACGTTTGGGAACTTTCCAAACACTATTCTGTTCCTAATTTCCAGTTTAATTTTCTGAAGGTCTGAGACATGCTTTGTAGAAGATCTATTTTTGAAGATTTAAAATATATATATATATTTTAAATATATAAATAAATATATATATATATATATATATATATATATATATATATATATAAAATTGACTCCTGTTGTGGGATTCAAGGGCCAAAGGGTAGAATATTATGGACCAAATTGTGTCTCTCCAAAATTCCTATGTTGAAGCCCTGACCCCCAGGACTTCAAAATATGACTGCATTTGAAGGCAGAGCCTTTAAAGAGCTGATTCAGCTAAACTAGGGCTATTAGCGTGGATCTTAATTCAATCTGACTGCTGTCCTTATAAGAAGAAAAATTTGGGCACACGGAGAGACAGAGATACACCCACACAGAGGAAAGACTATGTGAGGACGCAGTAAGAGGTGGCCGTCTGAAAGCCAGGGAGAGAGGCATTGGCCAATACCTTGATCTTGGGACTCAGCCTTCAGAACTGCAAGAAATTCATTTCTCTTGCTTAAGTCATTAAGTTTGTGGTCCTTTGTCACGGCTGCCCCAGCAACCGCATACAACTCCTTTATCATTTTGCAGTATTCCCTTTTTTTTTTTTTTTGCTTGTTTGTTTGTTTGTTTGTTTGGAGTGTCCTGTTTCTTTGGGTCTTTTTATTTACCTCATACCCAATGATTTGATGCTAACTTGACTTGACAAAACCCACTGGTTTTGTGCGTAGTAATGAAACGAGGTTACTAGTTTGTCCTAGGGTTGAAGTTAATAGTTAGGAGGGTGGGTTTCTCATCTGTTGCTGCTCTGGTAATCCTTGGTGCACCTCGGGTTTCAAATTCCTGCGGTGGCATCTTGTGTTCAGTGGTTTTGGTTTGTCTGTGTGCCAGGGAAATGTCTCCTTGACCTGAGAATTTAAGTCTCCCTTCTCACCATGCCTCATGAAGATCTCTTTGCTCATTCTTCTTCCTCCCTTGTCCCTCTCCCTTCTTGACTTCCTATTTGAAACTTGTTAGCTTGATAATAAAAGGCAGCAGAGGCAATGGTCTTTCTTGTTCTGATTATGCCTCAGTCTTAGGCAGGCACTCACCCCTGTCTTCTCTGTGTGGCTTTCTCTGTTCTGCTGCCCCTCCTCTGAATGTAGTCATGGTCCCATTGTGTATTCTCGACCCTCCCACGGGAGTATTTTCGGTTCCCAGTCCTCTTTCTCACCTGCAGTGGGTTTCACCAGCGCCCTAAAGGCAGCTGTCCTTGTCACCGGCACGCACATTAAGGCTTTTGTGCCATAGCACAGTTAACAGACAGGGGGACAAGGATCTAGGGGGGGAATTTCTTGCCACTTCCGCATCACTGCTCTTTTCTCCTCCCAGGTCTGTGCCACAATGGACATTTTTTTTATGGTTCTTTCCAATCTTTTCTTTTTTTAATGTTGATTTTTTTTAAATTTTTTTTTATTTTTTTTTTAATTTTTTTTTCAACGTTTTTTATTTATTTTTGAGACAGAGAGAGACAGAGCATGAACGGGGGAGGGGCAGAAAGAGAGGGAGACACAGAATCGGAAACAGGCTCCAGGCTCCGAGCCATCAGCCCAGAGCCTGACGCGGGGCTGGAACTCACGGACCGTGAGATCGTGACCTGGCTGAAGTCGGACGCTTAACCGACTGCGCCACCCAGGCACCCCAATGTTGATTTGTTTTTGAGAGCAAGAGAGAGAGACAGAGAGACAGAGTGTGAGTGGGGAAGGGCAGAGAGATGGAGACACAGAATCCGAAGCAGGCTCCAGGCTCTGAGTTGTCAGCACAGAGCCCGACCCAGGGCTCGAACCCACAAGCTGCGAGATCATGACCCGAGCCAAAGTCGGACATTTAACCGACTGAGCCACCCAGGTGCCCCGCGCCCCTCTTTCCAATCTGTTCTTTGAGAGCCAGTGACGTTGACAGAAAAATAGTCTTCCAGGGTTTGTAGAATTCCCTTATTTCTAAAGAGCCCAGGAGCCTCACACTGTTCTTGCACCTTACTATCAGCCTTAACTCATCTTTCAATTATTTTGACTGAACTCTTCTTTCTGATGCATAATGCCTGATTTGTGTATCCCAAGTGAGTGAGGATGTGTCTTCTCTTTCCCACAGGTACCTGTTTCAACATAGATTTTGGCTCTGCAACCCTACCTTTCCCATGGATCTGAAACAAGTTGGCAATTTATAGTTGACTGGCTATTTCTTATTCTAAAAGTTGTAGTAACATTTCTTCACGATCTTCGCACCTTGCCGTGAAAAATCTCCTTGCTTTTGTTGGTTTGTTTGCTTAAATACTTCTTTTTCTCATTTTCTTCTTCTTCCTCCCCCACCCCTCCTTTTTCTCCTTCTTTCTACTTTCTTTTTTTTTTCTTTGCCATAGGTGACACATGGGTTTTCTAGGTGGACTTATAATTCTCTTCCTTTCACTTTATTCTTAACTTATTTGAAAGCTAGAGATGAATTTGCTAGAGAAATTATTTTCTGTTTCTTGGAGTAATTATTCTTCTGTAATATATATCTTATCTATCTGACTTTTACATGCCTTCTTTGGAGAAATTTGGAAACGGAAATATTTATGTATAAATTCTATGCTGATTCCTTTTAGATTCTTATCTATCCTTGAAAGAGAACAATTATACCTGGCCCATTCAGTTGTTTAGGAATAATGTGAAGGGGTGTAATCTGAGCTGGAAGAAGGAATTTTCTATTAAAATATATTGTCTCAGTCTACTGGTCTCCCCCATCTGGTTTATTGATTGCCTAGAAGATATGTTTTTTCTGTATTTCAGCATCCTTCCCTTTGATGGTGAGAGGGAAATAGATGAGGTTCTTAGTGAAATATTTCATTGAACAATTTCTTCGTGCATTGATTTGTTATTTATCCCTTCCAGAGCATTCTTATGAGAAGATTTCCAGTTGATACCTGCTTCCCCTTTCTTGCCTTAAAATTGACCTCAAGGAGAAGAATACAATTCTTACTCTATCCTGGATTCAGCTCATATTTGAGTCAATTTGAACTGCATCTGATAGACAGTCTTACAGGTTGAGATTTGGTGTTACACCGGTTACGGTGAGAAGATAGTTTACTTCTTTTTTCTTTTTTAATTTTTTTAACGTTTATTTATTTTTGAGACAGAGAGATACAGAGCATGAACGGGGGAGGGGCAGAGGGAGAGGGAGACACAGAATTAGAAGCAGGCTCCAGGCTCTGAGCCATCAGCCCAGAGCCTGACGCGGGGCTCGAACTCATGGACCGCGAGATCGTGACCTGAGCTGAAGTTGGACGCTCAACCGACTGAGACACCCAGTTGCCCCACAAAACTTCAATTTAAATTAAGCCAGTTAGAGAAATATTCTGCTCAAGGAAGAAGGTCCTTAATGAGGACTATTCTGTATTTCTTTTCTCTCAGCATCATCTTAATTTTAGCTGCCATGATATCTGACTGCAGCCATTGTGAATATTGCAATAAACATGAGAGATGAGGGAAGATATTTACCGTCTTACATTTTAAAATGGAATCTAGTAAGCAATGGGGATCCCTGGTGGAGAAGTTAGGTGTAGAGTAGCAAATGAATTCCTCCAATCCATAGCCACTCCCTCCCAAAAAGCTTAAAAATAAACATGTAGTTCAACAATTCATTCAACCAACATTTATGTAGTTAACAGGAATGAGGCTTCACATTATTTTCATAGAAATTTCCAAGTATGTAGCACAATAACTGTAATGAAAAGTGTGAGGATGCTATAATCTCCAAGTTTGATATCTCACCATATCAATGAAGTCTCGAATCACCATGAGATGTGAATTTTTCGTGGCACAGTCATTTTTACTTTCATGCCAAGATTTATTAGTTTCAGCAACCCAGTAACATTTCCCCCCGTGTAGCCTCCAGTCTTTCGAAGGGCATGATTTATGAGCGGTAGAAGAGTTGAAAGAAACTGGAAGGAAAAAGGATAAGTAATTAAAAGAGACTTAGAACTATATCCCTAATACCACATACAAGCTTCTCAAATTTTGTTAAATTATGGTCTAAAGCTTTCTTTGACAAAAGTATATGCTTTTCTCAAGGTGGATTTGGAAAGAATAAAGATTAACAGAATTTCAACCATGTGTATATTCATTCATTCTTCCATTCTTTTTCTGTTTAATTCACTTAAAAATATATCATATTTTCTATCAGCAAGGCAATGTATAAGACACTAGGATCAAGACTGTATAGGGTCAATGCAGACACTGCCTGCACTCAAGTCTCAGGCAGATAAAAATTTTAAAGTAAAATACAAATTAGAGATTTTAATTAGTGGTCCACCATTACACCAGACATTTTGGGAGTTATCTATCACACTGGAATATATTTTCTTGGACAAAATTTGCATAATAAGTGGCCCCCAAAGCTTAAGATAGATTGATCCTCCCATACAAAAAGGATCTTGACATCCCCAAATGTGCTTGTAACAGGTAGTTTTGATTTATAATATTTGCCAGTAGGTTTAGATGATGACACATAGCCATCCTGGATATACCAGTAATTTATTGCCCTTGAAATAAATATCCTTTAAAAACACACATACATATACACAGAAAATGACTTGAAGGCACTGAAACATGAACAAAAGCAGGCAGATTTTGGAGGGGAAGTGACACTTGAAATAGGTATGGAAAGGTATATATTTTTTATTTTTACAACTGTTAGCTTAAGACAGCCCAATGTTGGTGCCATGTAGAGTGAGTAAAATTTCAATAGACAATCTGCAGTCTTTTGAGACTTAAAAAACAAAAACAAAAACAAAAACAAAAACAAAACAAAACAAAACAGAGAACAGAGTTTGAAGCAACCACAGATATTGAAAATGGAGGATGAATCCCATGAAGAAGAAAACATAAAGGATGTATACCAAGTTCCAAGTATAAAAGTTTTCCAAGTCGCTGCCTGATGCATGTGAAAGCTACATTATAGCTAAGGATAAAATAATTTATTTGGGGAAAAAAAAGAATTTGTTTGAGATTTGCGCTACTGCCCAAAAGATAGATATTTTTGTTTGTTTTAGAGAGCAAAAGTGGGGGAGAGCGGCAATGGGAGACAGAGAGAGACAGAGAGAGAGAGAATCTTAAGTAGACTCCACATTCAGTGCAGAGCCCCCATGTGGGGCTCAATTCCACATTCCTGGGATCATGACCTAAACCGAAATCAAGAGTCAGACCCTCAACCGCTCAACCAAATGAGCCACCCAGGAACTTCCCAAAAGACAGAAATTTAAATTTGAGGTCAGCTATACCAAGTCCCTGCTAAAATAGGGAAATCAACACTGTTTGGAGAAATACATCAGCATACAGACGCTCAGCATAGCCTGCACAATATCCAAGGGCACAATCTCAAAATACTTGACATAAGAAAATCAGGAAAATATGACCGATTAAAACGAGAAAGGAAATCAATGCAGCACAACAGGAAAATGATGCAGGTTGAGAATTATCCCCAAATATTCTAAAGCAGCTGTTCTAATTAGGCACAAGTATGTAAAAGAAAATATGTTTGTAATTAAAAAATGGGATACTTCTAAGAAATAGAGAATTTTTACTTTTGTTAAGAAATGAAATTTATAATTAAGAAATGCATGATATGCAAATTTCATTAGATTGGGCTTAAAAGCAGAGAATACGCAAAAATAAAATAAACTGCTTACAACAGAGAAAAATCTTGAAAACAGAGAAAAATTGCACGCCATTTATAGGGAAACAAAAAAAAAAGCCCTTTCACATAATGAATTATGGGGGGCAGAATATAGTGAAAAACATCTTCAAATTGTTGAACAGAACCAAGAAACACTTAACTGTAGAGAACAAACTGATGGTTACCAGAGGGGAGGTGAATGGTGGGATGGGTTAAGTAGGTGATAGGGATTAAGAAGTGCACCTGTGATGAGCACCAAGTGTTGTATGAAAGTGTTGAGTCCCTGTGTTGTACAGCTGAAACCAATCAGATATTGGTCCAGTGGTTTTGCATTTTCTGATTTGATTCTTGGTCAATTCTTATTATATATATATATATATATATATATATATATATATATAATTTCTGTCTTTCTTTTCTTCCTTTATCTATTCTGGTTGTTGTTTTGCTTAAGCAGAAATTTTTAATCTATTCTTTTTACACCTCTTCTGTATCTCCTTCTTCATTTTCTTTTCTCTTTCTCTGGATTAAGTGGTAGAGTTTCTCTGATTATCTGCTTGGTCAATTTTTCTCTCTCTCTCTCTTTTTTTCTTTTCTTTTTCTCTGCCCCTGTCATTTCTGTCTTTGTATGGGATAAGGCTTCTTCCACTATCACCCCATTTTTAAATGTTTTCCAGGTTTACTTCAAAGACCAAATCAAAGCACACCTGGTGGAAGGTCAAAACCACTACTATGAGTAGGGAAATAAAGCAAACAGAGTCACAACAAGAAAGAGGGCACAATACACTCCAAAAAGACCTTCTGAAGGGCCAGGCCCTGGACAGTGTATGACCCCCTTTTATAATAGTAGTGCTCACAGGTGCAGGACATATAACAAGCTATTAGGACACATAAAAGACAGAAAACTAGCCAAAATGGTGAAACGGAAGAAATCTCCTCAAAAGAAACTTGAGAAAGAAATGACAGCTAGAGAATTGCTCAAAACATATGTAAACAATTTATCTGATCAAGAATTTAGAATAATAGTTATAAAATTAATAGCTAGACTTAATAAAAGCATAGAAGACAGCAGAGAATTTATTGCTGCAGAGATCAAGGAACTAAGAAACAGTCATGATGAATTAAGAAACGTTGTAAGTGAGGTGCAAAATAAATTAGGCGCAGTGACAGCAAGAATGGAGGAAGCAGAGGGGAGAATAAGTGAAATAGAACATAAAATTATGGAAAATGCTGAAGCTAAGAAAAAGAGAGATAAAAAATGCTAGAACAAGAGGGGAGAATTAGAGATAAGTGATTCAGTGAAAAGTAATAATGTCTGCATCATAGGAGTTCCAGAAGAAGAAAAGAGAGAGAAAGGGTCAGAAGGTTTACTTGAACAAAATATAGTTGAGAACTTCCCTAATTTGGAGAAGGAAGCAGACATCCAAATCCAGGAGGCACAGAGAACTCCCTTCAGATTCAACAAGAATGGGCCTTCTCCATGGCATATCATAGTGAAACTGGCAAAATACAAAGTTAAAGAGAGAATTCTGAAAGCAGGTAGGGACACATGGGCCTTGACCTACAAGGGTAGACACATAAGCACAGTAGCAGACCTGTCCACTGAAATGTGGCAGGCCTGGAGGGAGTGTCAGGAAATATTCAATGTGATGAATAGGAAAAATATGCAGTCAAGAATCCTTTATCCATCAAGGGTGTCATTCAGAATAAAAGGAGAGAAAAAGGCTTTCCCAGACAAAAACTGAAGGACAAACCAGCCCTGCAAGAGATCCTAGGGGGACTCTGTGAGTGGAACACTGCAAAGACTACAAAGGACCAGAGACATCACCACAAGCATGAAACCTACAGATAACACAATGACACTAAATCCATATCTTTCAATAATTACTCTGAATTTAAATGGACCAAATGCTCCAATCAAAAGGCATAGAGTATCAAAACGGATAAACAACAACAGCAACAACAACAACAACAACAAAGAAAACAAGATCCATCTATATGCTGTCTACAAGATACTCACTTTAGATCTGAGGACACCCTCAGCTTGAAAATGAGGGAATGGAGAACCATCTATCATGCTACTGGAAGTCAAAAGAAAGCTGGAGTAGCCATACTTATGTCAGACAAACTAGATTTTAAACTAAAAGCTGTAACAAGAGATGAAGGAGGGCATTATATCATAATTATGGAGTCTATCCATCAAGAAGAGTTAACAATTATAAATGTTTATGCTCCCAATTTTGAAGTGCCCAAATATATACATCAAGTAATCACAAACATAAGCAATCTTATTGATAAGAATATGGTAATGGCAGAGGGCTTTAATACTCCACTTACAACAATGGACATAGCATCTAGGCAGAAAATCAATAAAGAAACAATGGCCTTGAATGATACACTGGACCAGATGGACTTGACAGATATATTCAGAATTTTTCATCCAAAAGCAGCAGAATACACATTTTTTTTCAAGTGTACATGGAACATTCTCCAAGATAGATCACATACTGGGTCACAAAACACCCCTCAATAAATAAAAAAGAATAAAAGAATTGAGATCATACCATGCATATTTTCAGATCGCAACACTATGAAACTTCAAGTCAACCACAAGAAAAATTTTGGAAAGCCTCCAAATGCATGGGGGTTAAAGAATATCCTACTAAAGAATGAATGGGTCAATCAGGCAATTAGAGAGGAAATTTAAAAATATACGGAAGCAAATGAAAATGAAAACATTGACAGTCCAAATCCTTTGGGATGCAGCAAAGGCAGTCCTGAGAGGAAAATATATTGCAGTTTAGGCCTATATCAAGAAACAAGAAAAATCCCAAATACAAAACCTAATCACACCTAACCTAACGGAACTTGAAGCAGAATAGCAAAGACTCCAAAACCAGCACAAGAAGAGAAATAATAAAGACTAGAACAGAAATAAACAACACATAATCCAAAAAAACCCAATAGAACAGATCAATAAATCTAAGAGCTGATTTTTTGAACAAATTGATAAATGCCTAGTCAGACTTCTTGAAAAGAAAAGAGAGGGAACCCAAATAGATAAAATCATGAAAGAAAGAGGAGACATCACAACCAACATGACAGAAATACAAAGAATTATTAGAGAATGCTATGAAAAGTTATATGCCAGCAAACTGGACAACCTGGAAGAAATGGACAAATTCCTAGACACCCACACACTACCAAAACTCAAATGGTAAGAAATAGAAAGTTTGAACAGACCCATAATCAGTGAAGAAACTGGATCAGCTATCAAAAATCCCCAACAAACAGGAGTTCTGGGCCAGATGGCTTCCCTGGGGAATTCTACCAAACATGAAAGCAGAGTTAATATCTATCCTTCTCAAGCTGTTCCAAAAAATAGAAACAGAAGGGAAGTTTCCTGACTCATTCTATGAAGTCAGTATTACCTTGATTCCCAAATCAGAGACCCCACCAAAAAGGAGAATTACAGGCCAATATCCCTGATGAACATGGATGCAGAAATTCTCAACAAGATACTAGCAAATTGAATCCAACAGTATATGAAAAGAATTATTCACCATGATCAAGTGGGATTCATTACTGGACTGCAGGGCTGGATCAATATTCACAAATCAATCAATGTGATACATTACATTAATAGAAGAAAGGGTAAGAAAGCGATGATTCTGTCAATAGATGCAGAAAAAGCATTTGACAAAATACAACATCATTTCTTAATAAAAATCTTCAAAAAGTCTGGATAGAAGGAACATACCTTGACATCATAAAAGCCATATATGAAAATCCCACAGTTAATATCATCCTCAATGAGGAAAAACTGAGAGCTTTCCCTCTGAGATTAGGAACACAACTGAGGGATGTCCACCCTCACCACTGTTGTTTAACATAGTGTTGGAAGTGCTAGCATCAGCAATCAGACAACAAAAGGAAATAAAAGTCATCCAAATTGGCAAAGAAAAAGCCAAGTTTTCGCTTTTCACAGATGACCTGATACTCTGTGTGGAAAACCTGAAAGACTCCACCAAAAAGCTGCTAGGGCTGGTACATGAATTCAGCAAAGTTGCAGGATACAAAATCAACACACAGAAATCGGTTGCATTTCTAGACACCAATAATGAAGCAACAGAAAGAGAAATCAAGAAATTGATCCCGTTTACAGATGCAAAGAACCATAAGATACCTAGGAATAAACCTAACCAAAGATGTAAAAGATCTGTACTCTGAAAACTATAGAAAGCTTATGAAAGAAATTGAAGAAGACACAAAGAAATGGAAAAACATTCCATGCTCATGGATTGGAAGAACAAATATTGTTAAAATGTCAATACTACCCAAAACAATCCACACATTCAATGGAATCCCAGTCCAAATAACATGGTCATTCTTCTCAAAGCTAGAACAAACAATCCTAAAATTTGTATGGAACCACAAAAGACTCTGAATAGCCAAAGTAATGTTGAAAAAGAAAACCAAAGTGGAAGGTATCACAATCCCGGACTTTAGCCTCTACTACAAAGCTGTAATCATCAAGACAGTATGGTATTGGCACAAAAACAGACACACAGACCAATGGAATGGAATAAAGAACCCAGAAATGGACCCACAAATGTATGGCCAACTAATCTTTGACAAAGCAGGAAAGAGTATCCAATGGAAAAAAGTCTTTTTAGCAAATGGTGCTGGGAGAACTGGACAGCAACATGCAGAAGAATGAAACTGGACCACTTTCTTACACCATACACAAAAATAAGTCAAAATGGATGAAAGACCTAAATATGAGACAGGAAACCATCACAACCCTAGAGGAGAAAACAGGCAACAACCTCTTTGACCTCAGCCACAGCAACGTCTTACTTGACATGTCTCCAAAGACAAGGGAAGTAAAAGCAAAAATGAACTATTAGGACCTCATCAAGATAAAAAGCTTCCGCAGTGCAAAGGAAACAACCAGCACACCTAAAAGGCAGTGTACAGAATGGGAGAAGATATTTGCAAATGACATACCGGATAGCAGGTTAGTATCCAAAATCTATAAAGAACTTACCAAACTCAACACCCCAAAAACAAATAGCAGAAGACATGATTAGACACTTTTCCCAAGAAAACATCCAGATGACCAACAGACACATGAAAAGATGCTCAATATCATTCATCATCAGGGAAATACAAATGAAAACCACATTGGAATACCACCTCACACCGGTCAGAGCAGCTAAAACTAACAACTCAGGAAACAACAGATGTTGGCGAGGATGTGGAGAAACAGTAACACTTCTGCACTGTTGGTGGGAATGCAAACTGATGCAGCTTCTCTGGAAAACAGTGTGGAGGTTCCTCAAAAAATTAAAAATAGAATTACCCTATGACCCAGCAGTAGCACTACTAGGAATTTATCCAAAAGATACAGGAATGTTGATGCATAGGGGCATGTGTACCCCAATGTTTATAGCAGTGCTTTCAACAATAGCCAAAATATGGAAAGACCCCGAATGTCCATCTACTGATGAATGGATAAAGACGTTGTGGTATATCTATAGAATGGAATACTACTTGGCAATGAGAAAGACTGAAATCTTGCCATTTGCAACAACGTGGATGGAACTGGAGGGTATTATGCTAAGTGAAATAAGTCAGTCAGAGAAAGACAGATATCGTATGTTTTCACTCATATGTGGGATTTGAGAAACTTAACAGAAGACCATGGGGGAAGGAAAGGAGAAAAAATAGTTCCTAACAGAGAGAGAGGCAAACCATAAGACACTCTTAAATACAGAGAACAAACTGAGGGTTGATGGAGGGGGAGGAAGGTTGATGGGCATTGAGGAGGGCACTTGTTGGGACAAGCACTGGATGTTGTATGTAAACGATGAATCATGGGAATCTTCTCCCAAAGCCAAGAGCATGCTGTATACAGTGTATTTTAGCTAACTTGACCATAAATTATATTTTTTAAAAAAAGACGCCAGCAACAATGCAACTAGGACTTTTAAGGATACATTTAATAAGAAATTACTATATTTGTACTTCTATATTTCTAATAGTAGATACTTTGACCAGATAGTGTGAACCAGTGCTTCTTAACCATTTCTATATTATGGAATATAAAAAAATTTCTGAAGTGTAGCAAGACAAAAAAATAAAAGTCTATGGTTTACCAATTAGTCACCTAGATCTTTATAGCTCAAGAAGCTTAAGGCATACCAATGCTAAGGCAGTGTTGAAAAAACTCTCTTTTAAAGATACTTTTCTAGAAGATAATTATATCCTAAAAGAATTAGATAAAAACGTATTGCTTAGAAGAGCCCAGGTGGCTCAGTCAGTTAAGCATCCAACTCTTGATTTCAGCTCAGGTCATGATCTCAGGGTTGTGGGATCGAACCCCACATAGGGCTCTGCGCTGCTTGAGATACTTTCTCTCCTTCTCCCTCTCCCGCTTGTGCTGTCTCATTCTCTCCCTCTCTAAAATATGAAAATAAAAGTATTGCTTCGCTCGTAAGAAATAAGGAAAATCGCTGAAGGGAGGCACTTAGCTAGAAGCCGAATAGGAAGCATTTCCATAAACGAGTTCATAAAGCCAGGTTGCCCTCAAAGCTAATGATTTATTTGTTTATTTTTATCTTAACACGTATGTGTTTGTTTATTTATTTATTTATTTATTTATATTAACGATATTCAGTGCCCATCCATGATAAAAACTCTCAGCAAACTTGGAATAAAGGTAACTTCCTGAATCGGATTAGCATATAGAAAGTATTATACTTAATGGTGAAATACTGAAAGTTTTACTTTTTTAAAATTTTATTTTTTAATTTATGTGTATTTTGTATTAACTTCATTTATTTTTAAATTTACATTCCAGTTAGTTAGCATATAGTGCTATAATGATTTCAGGAGTAGATTCCCATGATTCATCCCCTACATATAACCCCCAGTGCTCATCCCAACAAGTATCCTCCCTAATTCAAAGCTAATGATTTATATCAGTTCTAGGGTCCTAAATCCAGACCTTGGGTTTGCTGAAAAGTGATAGAGTGAGCCAGTGAGATTCTGGTTAGTCCAGTTTCTTCAATTATTTTTTTTAACATTTATTTATTTTTGAGAGAGAGAGAGAGAGAGAGAGAGAGCGTTAGTGGGGGAGGGGCAGAGATAGAGGGAGACACAGAATCTGAAGCAGGCTCCAGGCTCTGAGCTGTCAGCACAAAGCCTGACTGGGACTTGAACCCACAAACCGTGAGATCATGACCTGAGCTGAAGTGGGATGCTTAACCGACTGAGCCACCCAGGAACACCAGTCCAGTGTCTTCAAAAGCATCTCAAGTCATTTAACCATTAGCCCCTCACTCCCTCCGCGCAGATGAAATTGCAACCAATCTTTGCCAGAAAGTATTTTTCTTTTAGAAATTCCATCAATTGAAATCATTCACATTAGAATAAAAACATATTAAATGCTTTAAAAAACAAGCCACGTTGCAGGATACACAAACAGCAGATTTGGTCACCAAAGACTTTAGATAGTTAATCATCATATGTATCAAAAATCATAATGTTTTAAATTATTTAAAGAATAAAAGAATAAGTAGAAAAATGATCAGATAACAGGAGACTATTGAAAGCTAACACAAGTGTGACTGAAATTAAGTCCTTAGAATTGAACACTATAATCCCTGAAATCAGACTCCATGAATGAGTCTGTAGTTTAGACCCAGGAAAAGAGAGCATGTGTGGACTGCAAAACATATCTGAAAACATTGCCTTCAGCACAAATCGATAACTTTGAGGACACAACGGGATGCTAAGAGAAATGGAGGGTAAGCCTATTGCACATCTAATTTAAATTCTAGAAAGAAAATAGAAGGTGGACAAAAAATTAGAATTGATGGCTGAACAGATCTATTTTTATTTTACATATTTTAAGTTTTATTATTTTATTAAGATCAAATTTAGAATTGATGTTCTTTCCTGATGAATTGATCTAGGAATCTAGGAGAGGTGACATACATCTATAGCAATAGGATTAGGATTAGAAAACAAGTCTAACAAAATTTAAAGCTAGAGCTTTATTTAATAACACTAGTATGACCTGTGTCTCCAGTATAGTACATTATAGTACTCTTGCTCTGGGGATGGCGTCCCACAAAATTTTCCTTCAGCGTCACACCAGTTAAAAAAAAATTAACATGTGTTGTATCAGACAGCTTTTAGAATGTGGTCAAGGGGGCTTGGAAATATCAAAATCCAATTTAAGGTTTTAATGAATTCTCAGAATTTGAATGTACTCTGTATTATGGACTGGTAAGTCTTTCTAATAGAATTATACCTGGATGTTCAGAAGAAGAACGGTATATAGTTAAAATTAAATTAATAGATTTAAACATGTAATAAGGTCTCTGGAAAATAGAAAGCAGAAAGGCTAAAAGTAATTGAGTGTTTTCTTGACTTTTAAAAGTATACAGGAGCGCCTGGGTGGCTCAGTTGGTTAAGTGTCTAACTTCGGCTCAGGTCATGATCTCACGGTTCGTGGGTTTGAGTCCCACGTGAGGCTCTGGGCTGACAGTGTGCAGCCTGCTTGGGATTCTCTCTCTCCCTCTCTGTCTGCTCCTCTCCCTCTCTCTCTTTCTCTCCCTCAAAAATAAATAAACTTTAAAGAAATAAAAGAATGCAAATACATTCATATGAGACAGCAAGAGAAAGACCAACATAAGATTACCATTTATAATTATTTTGCATTTAATAACATCACCTGGTAAGAAAAAAAACTACCTTGGATAATCATGGACTTTAAAAATGAAAATATTGTGATCACATTCTACATCCTCACATGCCCCACTAGAAATAAAAAGAATAAAATGCAAATATTTCAATGAAATACCTTTACATTTAGTTAGAACTCTATATAAGCTCATTTTTCTCCTTTGCCTTGTAACTCTGAGTATTTTTGCCATGGACTGTAATGGGTCTATAGAAAGTAATGATCTCAACCATACCTCTGCAGGTGCAGAGGAACCTTTCTATTCAGATATATTCAGGTAAAACTGAAGCTACTGTCAATGCCTGGCTATTCAGGGATTAGACAATATATAGTAATGTTACCTATTGAGGCGATTGTTCCAGATTTACTTTCCCCAGCACAGAATTTCTCTTTTGATTCATCATCCATTGTATTATGTCTTGCAGATTTGAACTGGGAAACTGATGAAAGAAGAAACATATTTTCCTAACTAAATAAAAAACACAAAACCATTGGGTTCTAGTGACTAAAGTTCAATCATGTAGAAACTCTATAGGAACTTAAATAATTAACATTCTAAGGGGAAAAACAACATTATTTCCCCCAAGATTTGGACTTTCCTTTGGACTCTTAATCTTATTAATGTTAACTTTAGTGAAAATGAAAAGATACGATCTGGGACCAGATGTTGTTCACCTGATTTTTTCCTGGAGGCTTCATACTTATTTTAATAAGCACAAAATAACCAGCCATGGATATAAGCCTCATTTGGAGAGTTTGCGTTTAATGAAACACAATTATATCGTGTTAATGACACTTGTTTCAATCAAGTGTCACCTGATTCAGGGAAAGGATTTTATTTTCTTCTATGAGTTTATTTATTTATTTTGAGAGAGAAAGGGAGTGTGTGCATGCACATGCAAGTAGGGGAGGGGAAGAGTGAGGGAGAGAATTGGGGTTCCATCTCATGAACCATGAGATCATGACCTGAGCTAAAATCAAGAGTCAAAGAATCAGATGCTTGCGGCACCTGGGTTGTGTGGTCAGTTAACTGCCCGACTCTTGATTTCATGATCAAGAAATCATCTCATGGTCATGATCTCAGGTCATGATCTCATGGTTCGTGGGATGGATCCCCGAGTCCGGTTCTGTGCTGACAGCACAGGCCTGCTTGGAATTCTCTCTGTCTCTTTCCCTCTGCCCCTCCCCTACTCATGTTCTTTCTCTCTCTCACAAAATAAATAAATAAACTTAAAAAAAAAAAAGAAAAGAGTCAGATCCTTAATCAGCTGAGCCACCCAGGCTCCCCTCAGGGAAAAGATTTTATATGTTTTGATTTGGTTCATAATTGTTTCAATACTTTGCATGTAAATGCTATATATAGAAGTATAGGGTGAGCCCGGAGTACTTTTTCTACAATGACAAATATTTCTGTCTTTCTGATGGCCATTGAACTGAAATTACCTTTGGTAATTTATAATTTCATAATAATGTGTATTAGGCAATTAAACATTTAAAATCTACTTTGGTAATAATTCTATTGGTAAAAAATACGTTTTATTGACAAACTGATGTTTTAGTAACAAACAAATCTATTAGCTTAACATAAAAACATATATAGAATAGGTTTTTAATGCTAATTATTTTTGCTTCCCTCCTCCCTAATTTTATAGCTGCAATTAGACAATAGACTAGTTATATTAAACTAATGAAACAACTGATCTTTCTGGGGTTTTGGGTGTGCATCTCAACTAGAGGTTCGACCTGGACTTCTAGGTCTTTCCCATTCTGGAATTCTATCACTGTGCCTATTTCTTCGTAACTTCCAAGGCCATTCATAATTGCTAATACTATTTACAAGGATTCTTGATGTAGGCAGGTATGCCTTGGCCTGTTCTAGAGTTTGATTTTATCTGGAAACCTGGATTCCTTGCAATATATACACTCTGTGTGTTACCTTAGTTCTATAGACATTTGTGAAGAACTTTTCTCCAAGCATTTATTCAATAATTAAAAATATTTGCCATATGAATAATTGGATTATGCTCAGTTATGTTCGAAGTACATGCGTAGAATTTTTAAATGGTTTATTAAGAAATGTTTTCACCTATTGATTTAAGATTGATAGTGCCCAGGACTAGCTCATGTGAATAAACTTACAAATTTAAACTTATAAATTTAATTTCCTTTCATCGGAAAATAGTTTTAGAGCAGCTTGTGTATAGCTCAATATTAAACTGCATTGTGCCGTTCAATCACAAAATATAAATATATTCTTGACATCTGTTTCTTTTATCAATGAAAAGAATCCACAATTATATCACATACTGAAGTTCTATGGAGAATCTTTCATTTTAATTGTTTCAAATTTCATACTTTTTGTGAAGTTGTACTGCATTGTTTAGGGAACCATTGAACAGCAAACACAATTACAACAGGTCACTAGAGAAAAATACTTCAGGATAAATGAATAATACTGATAATTACTTACCCAAAATGCTCAACACAATTACTATTACAAGAAGGATGATGATAATTGCACATCCAACTTTCAAGAAAATTCCATGATGGTGAGTATCTACAAAATTGGATAGATTGGAGAGATAAAATTGGATAGTAACTCCAGCAGATATTTCCTTATATGGTGAGAGGTAAGAGGGGACTCAATAAATTTTCTTGGTTATCATGCTTCTAAGTTACTCTCCTTTGAAATATATACACCCAGCTTCTTTTTTGCGGATGCATGCACACACACATACGCACTCACGCAGAACATATATACTTTTCTGGTTTGTGAAGAGGGGACTTATAAAACTTTGAATAGGTATGAATTTTTGTTTATGGGTTCATTGCACTTATTCCACAGCATTACAATGATCTACTGTGAGCAGTCCTAAATTTTTATATAAGACTGAGACTCTCCAGATTCTCTAATAAGTTTATTGACAGCACCCACTGATGTGGATTGATTCATTCTTTTCTCTCTTATGTAACATGCCTACATACTGTGATACATAACTGTGATTTCATATGTTTCATTCATTTTTATTTTAAAATAAAGTACTCTTAGAGATGACCTCACCCAACATCTGCACATTAGTGGGGATATTCAAGTCCACAGCCACATAGTTATTTGATGACAGAGCTGAGATCAGGCCTCAGCTGTCTTGACTGACTACCAAACCAGTAGTTGGTTTGCTGTTCACTCTATCTCATTGTCTTTGGAGTAGTCAAAAGATAATAATAAATCACAAAAAAAGGACTTATTAGCTTTGGCTGATAATTAAACGGGCAATCTCTAATGCAAAATAATTGCAGCATATCAATTCCACTAGATAGATGATATATACACTGAGAAAGTAATAAAATAATTAATGTTGATACATAACCAATTACAAAGTCAAGCGTCAAGACCGGTTAACCTGAATGCTTATTTAGTGGTATATTATTTTTTTTTAATTTTTTTTAACGTTTATTTATTTTTGAGACAGAGAGAGACAGCACATGAACGGGGGAGGGTCAGAGAGAGAGGGAGACAGAGAATCTGAAACAGGGTCCAGGCTCTGAGCGGTCAGCACAGATCCCAACATAGGGCTTGAACTCAGGGACCGTGAGATCATGACCTGAGCCGAAGTCGGCCGCTTAACCGACTGAGCCACCCAGGCGCCCCAGTGGTATATTATTATAGAGTGCTTTGTTCTATGTTCAAATTCTTACTGTTATTGAATAAAACATCTTTAGTGGGATTTTAATTGTCAGAAGATAAAAAAGGCTGTGTATTTTTATTTATCATGTAAAACAATGAGAATGGTGCCAGTCAAGATATAATCTCAAGAAGAATGTGATGGTATCCCTACACACATTTTTAATATAAAATAGACATGTTTTTAATAACATGTTTCAGGTTACAGACCTAAAAACTTACAGAATAAAATTTCAGATTTTGTGAAGGGACTGACATAAGGGATATTAGCTCATTTTTTTGACCCTCAAGGTATGATTTACCAAAAGTGTGAATTTCTCAATTTTAGCCTGGGATATTCTCAGTGGCATCATACTTTTCCACTTTTTCACTTCAGCTCAATTTCATCGTGACCTCTTTGTTTTATATCTTAAAGAACAAATGAACCTATAATATCTATTGAGTGTCTCATGAGATCCGTTTATTTATTTATCCATTTATACATTCATCCACTTACCAAGCATCTACTGATGGCCTGTTAGGTACTTGGTACTATGTGAGGTGTTGGGGATGCAAAGATTAAGAGATTAGGGACAGGGTCTCAGCATTTTTGAGGCTCTGAAGAAGTAAGGAATATGGTAACTTTAAGGAGCAAAGAGAAAGACAATAGCCAGAGCAAAATAAGTAAAACATACGGAGTAAGAAGAAGACTAAGAACCTGACATATCATATGTAGGGCTCTAGAGGACATGACATTTCAGTGTACCAAATAATTTTTTCCCTCTACTGTGATATGACACATGAGAACAGAAGTTGTATTTATCCAACACCAGGGATATGCAGTGAAAGAGTAATAAAGTATTTGATTTCTGGTCATAAGCACCATTGTGGGTAAGTAATTTAATCTTTATATATTTATGTTTTCTCTCTTTAATACTGGAATATTGAACTAGATGGCATTAAAGATGTTATCTTCAAATCTCTAAGCCTGGAGGGAAGTAAAGTTCTATCTGTAAACAAAAAGGAAATCAAACCCTGGAATGTAGAATTGAAAACACTGGTTTTGTTGCTTGAAGTGAGTTAAAATAATGCTAGAAAAATGGACTAATAGTGTGAGAATTTTCACAATGGGAGAATAAGAATGCAATTCTATTACACGTTATTTTTCAAATTAAGTTCTATCTTCTCATCGAAAAAGAAAGCACCCAGTGTAGGGAGAAAAGAAAGCAGATAAGCTTCTATTGGGCAAGTTAGAGAGGTGACATTTAAAAGTAGGGAATGATATGCTTTTGCAATCGGAGAAAATCACACATCAGTTTCATTTCATAACAAATTTAAAAATATAAAAGAAGAAATACATTCTGTGGAAATATAGAAAATCATACATTATATTCATTCTATAAGGGCAAACGCAATGAGGAGATTTTAAATTACATAAATATTTTATATAAACTATTTTTTATTATTATTATTTTTAATTTTTTTTTAATATGAAATATATTGTCAAATTGGTTTCCATACAACACCCAGTGCTCATCCCAACAGGTGCCTGCCTCAATGCCCATCACCCACTTTCCCCTCCCTCCCACCCCCCATCAACCTCTATCCTAGAGAAAAGAATGGAAATGCAACATGAAATTTTCCCTAGTACTTTGGAGGATAAAAGACACATTGAATTTTAAAATCTATCAGTTTTGAGTGGTTTGTGATTAAGGTGCAATGTTATCTTTAGCTATATGCCTATCTCTTCATATTCCAAAAATATTCTATTACTCAGATAGTCACTAATTCTAAACTTCATGAAATAAAATACTAGCATTTCATGTCTCCTTAGTTTAGTTTAACATTGTTACCCTATCAATTTGCAAGTTTCAAAAAGATAATTAACAATGTGAATAGTAGCCAGGAATTTTCCCCTCTGTATAAATAAATATATCATTCTATATTAAAAGGGCAGGTTTAATCAGGGGTATATAAAGTGTAGAGAAAAAAGGGGTCATGAGTACAGATGTCACTGTATGAGTGTAAATGGTCACTGCAAGAAATGCAAAGAATAGAAAGTTTACAAAAACCAAAAGCGAAGTTCTGTGTATTAAGAATAGAATTATATATAACACCCAGTGCTCATCATAAGTGCCCTCTTTAATATCCATCACCCATTCAACACATACCCCCACCCCCACCTCCCCTCCAGTAACCCTCAATTTATTCTCTATAGTTAAGAGTCTGTTTCCTGGTTTGCCTTTTTTCTCCACTCCCCCCACCATGTTGACCTGTTTTGTTTTTTAAAATTGCGCATATGAGTGAAATCACAGGGTATTTGTCTTTCTCTGACTGACTTATTTCACTGAGCAAAACACTCTCCAACTCCATCCATGGTGTTATATGTGAGTGATAAATCACTAAATTCTACACCTGAAACTAATATTATACTGGATGTTAACTAACTGGAATTTATAAAAATTTGAAAAAGAAAAGCATAAATTACAATTAACTTTATGAACATTTGTGTCATTAAAAACATTCACTCTTATCCTTGCATTTTTCTATTTTTTAGTAAGACATATACAAGCACAGGACAGAAATAAAGGAGATTAGAAGTAAAATATTAATTTTAGAAGGACCCCTAAATCCAACTTACCAGATTTCTGAAGCGAAGATGAATTTCCTAGAGAAAAAGCCCCATCAGTTTTAATATCCGCATAGATTATATCTCCAGCCATTGCACATACTAAAAAAAGAGAGACCAAAAATGATGTTCTGCTAAGGGAGTTTCATAGTTCTGCAAATAAATTTCCGGTAAGTCAAATAAACTGAGATGAACAATTTTCTTTTGCTCTCCCAAATTTGGTGGATTTCTCCTATGAATAAATGACAAAGCAATGTGTTCAGTCTTACCAATCAAGACAAGAGATTTCCAAACACTTCACGATAGGGAAGAAAACTACTATTCGTACAGGAGTTTCTTCTCTACAGTTAGTTTTCTGCTTAAATTTGGAATAGTTTTCACTTTTGATATTACCACAGATGACCTCCTGCCATTTTTTCTTCTATAAACTACTTCCTCTTTTAGTTCAGACATATATTCTCTGGCAGAAATTCTGTGACCATTCAGCATTTTCTCCAAAGTGGAATAGCAATTTGGAAGGGAGGACAAAGAAAAAGAATGATTTAAAAAAAAATGTTTATTTATTTTGAGAGAGACGGAAAGCATGAGCAGGGGAGGGGCAGAGAGAGAGGGAGAGAGAGAATCGCAAGAAGGCCCTGCACTGAAGGCCCTGAAGGCCCAACGCAGGGCTTGATCTCATGAATATGAGGTCATGACTTGAGCTGAAATCAGGAGTCAGACACTTAACCAATTGAGCCACCCCGGTACCTAAAAACGAGGGATTTTATAATGGATGTGATAGAAATAACTGATAGACTTCTCATCTTGAAATGCATCGTATTTACCTAGGTAATACCTTTTTAACCTAGGTAAAAATTCCCTTAGGCCTATTCCTTCTTTTCTATGTTTTATAATATGAGCATCAAACTGAGTTAAAACATGGATCATGCAGAGGATTTCCAAGCTGATAATTATATTTAAGGCACAGAAATAAATTCTATGTCAAAATAATTCAAGGTTATGCCATTAAAGAAAATAAATCTTATGTTTAAACAAGGTTCATAGAAATTTCCTGTTGAATGCAATGTATAAAACGTAAATTTTGTTCTCCTGTTTTTTCTAAAGTTACACTAAAATTATATTAAAGGAATAAAAATGTAAAAGTCTCAAACAATAACAAAAAAGAAGTGAGTTCTAACAGATAAGGAAAAAAAATCAGTCAATTCATGGAAGATAGAGATATCATCATTGATGAAACAAAGTAGAAGAAAGTGACGTCTAGAATATTCGTAGGGAAATAACAGAGGAGAGAGCCCAACTACCTGTGAAATTCTCATAAGACTCAGAGGTCAGAAATGCCAGATATGAAAAATGACAGAAAGCTTTAGTTCATAAGCAGTAGATTAAATGGGCTTCTGTACCGGAAGGAATTGGTTTCCTCAATGTTCACCCAAATACGTTGCATGGAATTATTTAAACTGTAGTTATCCTTAATCCCTCAGATCCAAGGATTTTACCTATATTAACCAAATAGCTAGAGAACAGATCTTGATTTTCTGGCATCGAGGGTTCCCTCATGGCTTCTGACTCACAAGGCTTCTGACCCAGGATGGGCTATAAGTTGACCTCATGACCACTGTGACACTCTCTCTTTCTTGGGATGTTCTAAAACTTTATATGTTGAACTGAATTTTATACATGAAAAACTGACTTTGAGAGGTTATATGAAGATGGTTGCATGACCACACATTTTTAGAGTGAGGATTTGAATTTACGTCAAACAGTCTGAAGTCCATAGTATAATACAATAATGCCTTCTAGATTTTGAGGGTGAGAATGACATTTTATTCTTCTTCTTTGTTATATCCATCACTCAATCTATGCTTGAAACATAACAGACACTTAATAATTATGTATTGAATTACCAAAACAGTTAAGGCTACACTGAATTTTATTACCGAACTCTTAACATTTTTCCAGAATGAGAGCAATCGGTTTTGACTAAAAAGTAGACTTCTATTTGTATAAAAAATATTATCAGAGATTCAGCCATCTAAAACTAAAAAAAAAATCCTAGCAGGTGGAAAATTTATTATATATAAAATCCTAGCATATGGAGAATTTATGTAATAAATCCTTGGAATTTACAGTTATATATATATATAACATTATATATATAAATATAATAAATATTATATATTTAATTAATATATATTGTATATATGATTATATAAATATATATATATAAATATATATATTTAATGTTTATTTATTTATGAGAGAGAGAGAGTGCTCAAACAAGCAGGGAAGGGTCAGAGAGAGAGGGACACAGAAAATCTCAAGCAGGCTCTTTGATGTCAGAGCAGAGCTCGAGGCAGGGTTCCAACTCACAAACCACGAGATCATGACCTGAACCAAAACCAAGAGTCTGATGCTTAACCATCTGAGCCATGTAGCAACCCCCACATTTGATATTAATAATCTCTGCCTTCTCTCCTTGCCCAAAGTAAGTCACCAAGGTATGAGTTATGGAGTAATCTCTAGGTTTGGTGAGATTTAACTTTTGATTGTCATGATTCTTGTAGGTATAGGACTCACTTAGCCAGAAAAACCATTTTATAGGTAGTCAATTTATGGATTAATTGAAAAATGGGATATTAAAAGTTGTGGTGTCTTGTGGTGTATGTGATTAAATAATAGAAATATGTCTGGAAACAAAATAGAGCTATTCAGTTAGGTACACTAGACTCATGAAATATTCATCAGTAAAGATGTGAAAGCATAACAGATATCTAGTTAGGCTGCTGTATCGTATAAAGAAAATTATACGCGTACGATGATGTTCTCAAACTTGGTGACAACTTCCCTGGGCTATAACTTTTTTGAATGTTGAGTTGTTCCGTTTCCATTGTTATTTAAAAACATTTTTTTTGATGTTTATTTATTTTTGAGAGAGAGAGCATGAACAAGGGAGGAGCAGAGAGATAGGGAGACACAGAATCCGAAGCAGGCTCCAGGCTCTGAGCCGTCAGCACACAGCCCAATGCGGGGCTTGAACTCACAAACCAGGAGATCATGACCTGAGCCCAAGTCAGATGCTTAACCGACTGAGCCACCCAGGCGCTCCTTCTGTTACCATTATTGATAGATGCCAGTTCTAAGTAATTAAGTAGTATGCATTTGAAATATGTTTTATTACTGTCCTAACTTTAACCATAATTTTATTAATCATGGTTCCGGGCCTGGATTCCAAGTGGAATCCTCCATCTTGGCTCACTTCCTGGAGTGCAAGTCCTCATTTCCAACTGCCTTCCAATATCTCAAACTCAAAATGATCCAAAGTAATCCAACTTCACCTCTCCTTCCACCGTGTCACCTCTTTATTTTGGTGGCCCCATTACTTTTGCATAAACTCAGACTTAATATCTCCCCTTTGTATACCTCCTTCTGTCACGTTCCAGTGTGCATGCGTGGGTGAGTGATGGAGAGTCGTATATAATAATTTATTCATTTAAGATGAAAATGTCCTCTTCACCTCAGACAAGCATGGGATTGAGAACATATTCAGAGAAATATAATGCTGTGGGAGGGCAGGGAGGTAAATCTGGAGAATGATTAAAAGCTTACCAGTCAGATAAGTAACTCTTCCTGTGATGGTAAGAGTGAGAAACAGAAAAATGTACATGTTTTCTCTGAATATTTCTGGGGGGGAAAAGGTTTTATTTTGCAGGTTGGCTGGGGCATGGGGACAGGGAAATAATTGTTTGTTCTATGATATATTTGTATCCATTTATGTGTGTGTGTGTGTGTGTGTGCACATACATATTTTTAAGGTCAACTATATATATATATATGTATATATATATATATATACATATATATACATATATATACACTTTATAAAGTGTGTGAAAAGATTTCATTTTACATGAAAATGACACCTTTTGCCCTTTTTCAGTAATCTATAACAATTATCTAATTATCTAATTATTCCGGGTTAGTGGTTCTTAACCTTGTCTGAACATTGAAAACTTTTGGAAAGCCTTAAAAAAATGAGGATGTAGAGAAAAAGGAACGCTTGTGCACTGTTAGTGGGAATATAAATTGGTGCAATCATGGTAGAAACACTATGGAGATTCCTCAAGGAAGTAAAAATAAAAATGCCATATGATTCCATAATTCTACGCTGGGTATTCACCCAAAGAAAATTAAAAAAAAAAATACTTTGCAACATTACATGCACCTCTATGTTTATTGCAGCATTTTTTCAGTAGCCAAGAGATGGAAGCAACCTAAGTGCCTATTGATAGACGAATGGATATAAAAGATGCGATATATTATATATGTATATATTTATCTATTTATAATGGAATATTCCTGAGCCATAAAAAGAATGAGATCTTGCCTTTTGCAACATTTACAACAACATGGGTAGACCTAATGGGATTCATGCTAAGTAAAATAAGTCCGGAAAGGAAAATAAATAGCATAAGATTTCAATTATATGTGGAATGTAAAGAATAAAACAAACAAATGAAAAACAGAAACATACCCCAAAGTACAGAGAACAAACCAATGGTTCCCTGAGGGGAGAGGGTGGTAGAGGGGGCAAAATGGGTGGAGGAGAGTGGGAGATACCAGCTTCCGGTTATGGAATGAATAAATCATGGGGATGAAAAGTGCAGCAAGGGGAATACAGTCAGTGGTATCGCAATAGTGTTGTGTGGTGACAGATGGTAACTTCACTGGTAATTACACATAGCATAGGAGTGTCAAATTACTACGTTGTATACCCAAATGTAACCTTGTGTGTTAGCTATACTTCAGTAAAAAATAAATTGAAATAAAAATAAATTTGAAAATGAATGAAAAGTATCACCAACAAAGCCTTCAATCTATCTCACTCCTATTAGTAGAACAAGAAATGAAAATAAGACACGAAAAAAAAAAATAAATGAGTCACAGGGATGTAATGCACAGCATGGTGACTACAGTGAGAGTACTGTATTGCATATTGGAAAGGTGCTAAGGTAGTCGATCTTGAAAGCTTTCATCGCAAAGAAAAAGAATTTCTGTAACTATGCATGGCAATAGTGCTAACTAGACTTATTGTGATGATTATTTTCCCATAAATACAAATAGTGAATTATTATGTTGCCCACCTGAAAGGAATATAGAATTATATGTCAATTATACATTAATAAGAATTTATTTATTTATTTATTTATTTTTAATGTTTATATATCTTAGAGAGGGAGAGAGAGAGAGTGCGAATGGGAGAGGGTCAGAGAAAGAGGGAGACGCAGAATCCGAAGCAGGCTCCAGGCTCTGAGCTGTCAGCACAGAGCCAAATGCAAGGCTCGAACTCATGAACCCGTGAGATCATGACCTGAGCTGACCCTTCCCCTTCCCCTTCCTTCCTTTCTTCCTCCTTTCATGGGTCAAGTTACCTGCAGATAAGTTTAACAGTTTTGAAACCTGTTTTTCATTGTTGTTAGGTTAGGTACGAACTAATGTCAGGGTTAGTTTATTCCTACCACTAAGGTCTGAGGCTTCTGTAGTGATGGCCCTGGTGAATACTAACGACTCTCTAGTTGGGCAAGTAAGAGCTTGAATGTCTCCTCACCCTGTTTGGGCTCTGAGAATTGGTCTGCAGATAACCGCTTTGTTGTTTTTTACCCGGATTGGTGCATTTTTATGTTATGTATAAGCATCGTAGTATTCAGCAGAATCAAGGGAGATTCTTTTTTGAAATTCTGCCTGCAACTTCCAGCTGCCTCAAAGTCCTACTCTGTATCTGTGTGTCCTCAATTTCAGTGAGACTGCTAGCTTCCTTTGGATGCTCTTTCCTGTGCCTGCATTATGGAAGATTATTCCCAGTGAAATCTGGAGTCATCTTAGTGCCCATCTTACTTATTTCCCTTTTCTGACACGATCTGAGCTATCTGTTGTACAATTTCTGAAAGCCTTTTTTGGTAGGTTTGCTGAATTTTCTACTTGATTACAATGGGAGGTTAAGAATGATTCTTGTTAATCCATCATGGCCAGTGGTGTTATACTTTTTAAACATATTTGCATTCACATTATATTCTATAAGCAAATTTTATTTATTTATTTATTTATTTATTTACGTACTTAATTAGGGGAGGGAGGGGCAGATAAAGAGAGGGAGAGAGAGAATCCCAATCAGGCTCCATGCCATCAGTGCAGAGCCTGATGCAGGGCTCAATCTCACAAACCATGAAATCATGACCTGAGCCAAAACCAAGAGTCAGACGTTTAACCGACTGAGCCACCCAGATGCCCCAATAAACACATTTTTTGAAAAGATGACTATTATATTGCTAATATTTTGTTTTTATTTTCTCTGTGACTTGTTTTTGAGTTTCCATCATAATCCATTATGAGACTAGGGAGATTGGAATTCAAAACACCTGAGCTTGAGTCCTGACTTCAAATTGTTTTAGGTAAACAACTTTGGGCAAATTTATCTTTTTAATGCCAATGTTTCTATCTACAACAGATATATAATAATATTAAAGCACTGTTGTAACATATGCGACATTGTAACCGTTAGTGAACTATACAAATATTGTTGTTTTTCTCTTGCTCACTACTATGAGGAAGGAAAAATTTTCCTCTACCCTTTAAGCATGTTCCAGCTAGTGTAAGACTTAAATTGACATAAGGCAGTTTGATAGGAGAAAAAAACCCAGAGTTTAATTAAATGCACACAGAGACCCAATAACAAAATTGATACCCAAAGAAATGACCGAGGCAGCCAGTTTTGATATATTTCAGATAAAGAGGCAATACATTTGTAAAGAATTGACAGAACAAAGAATGTTATGTTTGGGAACTTCAATTAATAAGGATCTCTAAACAGAATTTGGGCTAAGGCGGTAAATTAGTAAACAGTTACAAGGTTTATTTATAAATGATAATGATATCCCTCTACCTTCCGGTACATGGAGAGTACCTTTCACATGAAATATTTCCTGTTTTCAGCAGGACAAAGGAGGGTCAGCATGTCCTTCTGGCACTGGCTGTTTCCTAAATAGCTTTAATTCAAATAATCAATATGCCATTGTGGCAAATTTTTCTTGCCCTGGGTCCACACAACTGACTTTCTGTGACATTTATTCTAGTAGTTTTTAAAGACCTCCCTCAAGCTCTGGTGCTTTATTTCATTTTCCCTCTTTCATTAATTTAATGTTCTCAAAGAGGCATTTTTGTGTTTAGAAAAAAAAAAGACTGAACATAGTAACACTTAAGGAAGAATATTTAATAAAAAATAGTTATTAAAAAAATAGTGTTATTCTAACACATTGTAAGAATTTGTAAAGTTCCCTTTCTCTCCCAGTGTCTTTAAAGTACAAGGCAGAAAAATAAGATACAGCATCACAATAAAAGATCCAATGTCAATAGTGCTGAAATGTCAAAAACATCAAAAAATAGTGTGTTAAGTAAGTAACCACATTTAGGGGGAAGTCTGAGAAAAGAGAAGTTGTGAAATCAGGAGTGTTAAACAGTTACAAAAAGAGGAAGAATGTTCTGAAACAGAGTAAAATTTTAGCTTCAGAGAAACCATAGAATTATTAACTTTGAATGCAGATAAGAAAATTAGGTTTAATCATCAGTGGAGGGAGCAATATTGTCTAACGTGATGTTGAAAGTAACTCAAAGACATTTACTTATCAGCACAGAAATTTGTTCACATTAGGGTTAAGAGATGTTTGCCAAGCATGAGATATATATGAGAGAGAGAAGAGAGAGAGAGAGAGAGAGAGAGAGAGAGAGAGAGAGAGAGGAGAGATTACAGCTTTCAGTAGTTTGTTTGAAATGGATTTTTATTATACGTGTGAACTTGAAATACAGTTTAGATACAAAGTTAAGATTAGTAATCACATTTCCTCTGAATTTTAGTGGCACTTTCTGTCAGATGGCATATCGTTATTAAAAATTACAATTATTGTTCCAATTTCTGAGTCTGTGTCTGTAGCCTAACTTTTCTTTTTTTTTTTTTTAAGTTTATTTCTTTTGGGGCGCCTGGGTGGCTCAGTCGGTTAAGCCTCCGACTTCAGCTCAGGTCACGATCTCATGGTCCGTGAGTTCGAGCCCCGCATCGGGCTCTGGGCTGATGGCTCAGAGCCTGGAGCCTGCTTCCGATTCTGTGTCTCCCTCTCTCTCTGACCCTCCCCCGTTCATGCTCTGTCTCTCTCTGTCTCAAAAATAAATAAACGTTAAAAAAAAAAATTTTAAAGTTTATTTCTTTTGACAGAGAGAGAGAGAGAGAGCGAGCAGGGGAGGGACAGAGAGAAAAGCCCAAGCAAGCGCCACCTGCTGTCAGCACGGAGCTGGACCAGGGACTCAAACCCAGGAACAATGAGATCGTGACCTGAGCTGAAATCGAGTGGGACACTTAACCAACTGAGCTACCCAGGCACTCCTGTAGCCTAACTTTTCCATATGGAAACTTTAAGAACCTTTAATTTGTCCCTTGAATTCTGAAATTCTCTAATGAGGTGCCCTGTCAGCCTATTTTCCCTCTTTCTGTCGGACATTCAATGGGACATTTTAAATGGGAAACATGTCCTTCGTTTCTGAGAAAGTTTCTTTCATATTTCTATTATAATTTTCTTCCAACTTTTCCCTCATGTCTTTTTCTAGAATTCCTATTAGTGAGATATTGGTGCTCTTGGGTTGATTTTCTTTCTTTCTTTCTTCTTTCTTTCTTTCTTTTTTTTTCTTTTTTAACATTTATTCATTTTTGAGAGACAGAGAGAGACAGAGCATGAGCGAGGAAGGGGCAGAGAGAGGGAGACACAGAATCCGAAGCAGGCTCCAGGCTCTGAGCTGTCAGCACAGAGCCCGATGTGGGGCTAGAACTCACGAACTGCAAGATCATGATCTGAGCTGAAGTAGGACGCTCAGCTGACTCAGCCACCCAGGCGCCCTTGATTTTTTAATATCATTAAACTTTTCCCCATTTTTAAAAATCCGTTTCTCTTTAGATTCTACTAGCTAGGCTAGTTCCTCAAGTTTTTCCTCCACTCTCTTCATAGAATCTCCTTTCCTGAATTTATTATAACTTTAATTTCCAAGCATTCTTTCTTATTCTTTAAATGTCCTCTTTTCAGTTTGCTCTTCTTACTTATGTAATGAAGTTTTTTTCCCCTACTTCTCCCACCAAATATATTAATTATAAGAACATTTAGAATTTTTCTTGTTGTTTGCCATCAACTTTTACACGAATGTTATCTGATATGTGCTTGCTTTGGCCTCTTTATGTTTGTTTGTTTGTTTTGGAGGGGGGAGGGGCAGAGAGAGAAGAGAGAGAATCCCAATCAGGCTTCATGCCCAGTGTGGACTCCCATGCAGGATTCAATTTCACAACTGTGAGATCACGATCTGAGCTGAAATCAAGAGTCGGGTGCTTACCGTACTGAGCCATCTAGCTGCCCCTGGTCTCTGTTCTTTTAAGGGACTTTCCTAAATATCTAGTGTCCCATAAGTGCCTATTAATATGTGAGGGTGAGATACTAAATAAACAGTAGAACATTATGTATCTGGAACCCGCGGACATCCTTACGGATGTTAAGGCAGAGACTGTTCATGTCTTCTTATTCTCAATAGGTCTTTTGTATTCATCACTTTTCTCAAAGAGCAATTCTACTTTAGGCTGAGTGAAATAACTCAGAAAGAGTAAGACAAATATGATAGGATCTCATTTCTGTGTGGAATCTTTAAAGCAACAACAAGAAGAAGAACTCAGGGATATAGAGAAGAGATTGGTGGTTGCTTTAAGTGAAGGGTTAGAATGGGCGTAGTGGGTGAAGGTGGTCAAAAGATACAAACTTCCAGTTATGAAATAAATAAGTCCTGGCAATGTAATTTATCCTAGAGACTAGGGTCAATAATCCTGTATTGTATACTTGAAAGTTGCTAAGATAGTAGAGCTGAAAAATTCTCATCACGAGAAAAAAAAAAGCTTGTCGCTAAGTGTGGTAAGAGATGTCAACTAGACATTGAGATGATTTCACAGTATATACACATATCAAGTCATTATCTTGTACACCTAATGCTAATATAATGTTATCTGTCAATTATACCTCAATTAGAGGTATAATTCTCTGGTACAATTCTCTGGTTTTCAGCCTGGTTGTATTAAGCCTGGATCTTAAGGATCTTGAAACTAATGAAAGAGTCTCTGATCTTATTATTCATAATTGCAGTTAATTTCTCTCTTTTTAATAAAATACCTCCTCCTTTAGCCTTTCCTAAAGACTCCCAACCTGAATTCAGATTTCTTTTTGGTTCAGTCATTCCAGGCAGCAAACTTCCAATCTCCTGCAGAGATATCAGATTGGAGTTTGGTTGTTCAAGGTGGAAAGGAGCTCAAAAGACTGAAACGTTTCTTATGTGTATTTTCAACTAATACTCCAGTTTTCCCCCTATGGTATTTGTTTTCTACTTCTGACCAACAAATTACCATAAACTTAGTGGTTTAAAATAATTTCACTTATTTATTATCTCATTTTGCTTATGCCAGGAGTCTAGGCATGGCTTAGGCAGGTCCTATGCTTCAACCTCTCACAAGGCTGCAATTCAAGTGTTGCTTGGGGCTGCGGTCTTATCTGAGGCTCAACTGTGGATCTACTTCCAACCTCTCGTGTTGGCAACATTCAGTTCCTTGTAGGCTGTCAGACTAGAACCTCCATTTCTCATTGACCATAGCTTTCAATTTCTCACCACAAAGACTTTTGCAACATGGTATCTTGCTTTCTCAAAGCCAGCAATAAAGAGAGTCTCCTCCAGCAAGACAGGCATTAACAGTCTTATATAACATTATTATATTTCGTGTATTTTTCCTTTATTTTATGGGTAGAAGCAAGTCATGGTTCCCACCCACACTTAAGGAGAGGGGATCATGCAAGGTCACAAAGACCACAACAGAGAGATTGTGGGGCTATCCTACAGTCTGCCCACCACATCCAACTTTAGAGGTGCATAGTCTCTCTAATTTCATAGCATTCAGAGTTCTATGGCTTAAGTCACTTGACATATTCTAAAATGCATAAATATTTATCTTTTGTGTTCATTTCCTCCTAATCCTTTCCAGTCCATTATTTGTTTTTCAATGAATGTTGTTTTAATGGAGTTTTTGAACAAAGCAGAAACAAATACAGCTGTTCAATATTATGAATACACCTGAAAGTCCCCTACTGAATTTTTAAGTAACCTTTGTTCAGCAATTAAAAACAAAAATCCCCCCCCAAAAAAACCCGAAAAATCCATGATATCTTAAGAATAACATAGACACATTACACTTAATGCTTCATTTAGTTTTATTAAAGGGCAAATAACTTATTATGTTAATTAATTAGGTTTGAATCCTATATGATATCTATATAATATTATAAATTTATATAAGTATAAATACAGACCTTAAATTATATATATATATAAGTGGTATGCATATGTATATATACCAAAACATTTTCTATTCAGGGAAACATTGGGTTTATTTGTATTGATAGATTAATTTTCAAAAAACGTTATATAAAGTTTATAGTATTTGTATGAAATTTGCACAATTTTAAGGTAAACATATTCGCAGAAAGGGAGTAACCTAAATTTACATGAAACCTACAAAATACTCTGATGATTTTATTAGCAAAGAGCTAACATTTATTAAGATTATTATATCCTTCAGATATTAACTTACTTAAACCTCCCAGCATCACAAGAAATATAAGAGCTACGTACTTTGACTATCCCTATTTACTGATGAGGCACACAAGGCAATTTACCCAAAGTACACAGAAATGTGAAACCAGGCTATTTGACATCAAAGCCTATACATTCAATAACTAAACTGCTTCTCTGAAACTGGAAGCTGAGATTGAATATGGTGTCCTCCCTATAGGAAGTCAATTTTTTAGTGAGTTAGACAAACCATTCGCTAACAATTAATATATAAAGCAAAAGAATTCTGCCACAGAGTATGCACAAAGTTCTACTGCCACCTAGAAATACACCAGAAAGGAACTGACACTCACAAGCAGGGGTGAATTTTGAAAGAAAAGAACCTTTCATTTTCTTAGGAAACAAAGCTAATGAAGAAGTGCCCTAGTCATGCTGCAACGCGCCATCAAATATTTTCAGGATACGCAGCCTTTTGTGTTAGGATGGTTTTCCCTGCCACTCCAGACTTTTTAAAACACTTCATAAAAGCGGAATCACACAATTTGGAGTCTTTTGTGTCCAGCTTCTTTGATCATCGGTTTTTTGGATACATATTTGTGTCGCTGCCGGTGTGATAAATACAGTGCTTTATGGTATAGATGCACCACAATGTATCTATTTTCCAGTCGAGGGACACCTGTGTTGTTTCCAGTTCAGGGCTAGTATGGATAAAACTGCTCTGAAATTTTTGTATCATTCGTTGCATGCACATACACATTTATTTGTGCCAGCAGATGAATGGAATTAATGGGTCATAATGTGTCCCATTGGTAGAGACTGCCAACCAAGATAGTAGCTATCAGTTTAATCTCCCTCCACAAGTGCAGTGGGTGCTTGAACAACACAGACAACCCTACAGAGTTGAAAAATCTGTGTACAACTTTTGAACGCCCAGAAACGTAACTCCCAATATCTTACTCTTGACAGAAAGCCTTACCAATAACATAGACGATCAATTAACATATATTTTACGTGTTATATGCATTATATACTGTATTCTTTTTTTTGTCTATTTGGGAGAGAGAGTGTGTGTGTGTGTGTACGCGAGTGGAGGCAGAGTAGGAGAGAGAGCATCTCAAACAGGCCCCAAGTTCAGCATAGAGGCAGACGTGGGGCTCAATTCCACCACCCTGGGATCATACGCTGAGCCGAAATCAAGAGTGGGTCACTCAACTGACCGAGCTGCGCTGGCGCCTCTGTACTGTATTCTTACAGTAAAGCAACACAGACCAGAAAATATTATTAAGAAAACCAAAAGGAAGGAAATACATTTATAATATTGTACTATACTTATTGAAAAAAAATTTGTGTGTAAGTGGACCCACACAGTGGACACCCATGTTGTTTAAAGGTCAACTGTACATGAGTTCCAACTGATACAAATTCTCACCAATGCTTGCTAGTCTCTGTTTTTGTTTATTTTTCTAAAAAAATATTAGACATTGTAGTCGGTCTTACAATAACTCCTTTTAGTTTTAATTTCTATTTGATGACGATTTTGATAAGCGTATTTGCCATTTCAGTTTGTGTGTGTGTGTGTGTGTGTGTGTGTGTGTGTGCGCGCGCGCGCGCGCAATGACCTTTCAAGTCTTTTTGCCCATTCAAAAATGTGCGTGTTTTTCCTTCTTGCTGATTTCTCGACTCTTCATCTACAAATCTTTCAGTCTTCGCTGAGGGAGCCTGTGTGCCTGTCGAGACGCATCTTCGACACTCGGGCAGGCAGGTTACAACTTTTCTCAGCCTTCCCTTCCTGTTTGTGCAGACTCTCAAGGTCAGTCAGAGGTGAAAGCTTAGCCCCCCCTTCCCCCCCCCCCCCCCAGGTCATTCCTGGGCATGCGTCCGATCCTGGCCTGGCACCCTACACATGTGTATAACCTTTTAGGGTCCCAGGAATATGTTCAAAGCCCACTTCTCAAAGTCCGCTACAGGTGTTCAAAGCCCACATGCAGCAAAACAAGCACCAAAACTCTACTAATGAACAAAATTTTCGCTTGGATGTTTTGGTCAGCTTTTCATGCCCATTGTTATTGTTGCCACTGGAAGCAAAACAATTGCCACTGAAGTTCTGAACAAACACCTGCAGGAAATGGGGAAGGACTAGACGGTTTTGACGAAGTCTCATCTGAAGATGACTAAGCAAGCTTTCGCAGCAGGTGTAACCTGGAGGAAAAGGAGCTGTTTTGTCGGTAGGGGGCCCTAAGTGATTGTGGTTGCCATAAACTTTGACAGCAGTGACCCGTGACTCTCAGCGTGACACATTCTGCATGGCTATGTCCCAAAGTGTCAGACGGCCTGGGTATGAATACTCGATCTAAAATTTTAAGGCCTTGGGTAAAGTACTTACTCTCTATGTAACTTGGTTTCCTTATATACAAAATAAGACATTAATAACACCTAAGGCACGGGGGTGTTGGGAAGATTAAATGAATTAATTGTATGGTAAGCATTTAGTCTCTGGCTGATAGAAGCACGATGTAATGTTGGTTATAATTATTGCTATGTTTTTATTATCCTTATTAATCATCATATCGTCATTCAATACAAACGTTCCTTACTTTTATATTTTTGAGTGCTTTGCATAATGCAGGGAGCGAGTATTGTCACATTTAGCAAAGTAGTAGGGGTCGAAGGCTGTGCCACGTGGATGCAGGTATGAACCAGCAAAATGTGACTCTTGGAGAAACCGGCAACAACAATTAAGGGTGAGAGGTATTAAGCAACAAGTAACTTTTTGAGCACTGAGTCTGAGAATTTCTCAGAAGATTTCTTAAAAGCAGGAGGAGACTTCTACTACTTTCGTTTGGTTATTCAAAAGAAACAGGGTGATTTTCTCACTAGGTAATACCGATCCTCTCTCCACAAAGGAAAACGTGTCGAGCCAGCAAAATATTCTAAACATATTAACGGCATCAGTGAGATAGCAAATTAGTAAGTAACCCCAGGCAAGTCCAAAAGAAAGTTAAAACCCAGAAAGAAGAGCTGCCTTTCCTGTACAAGATTCTCAGAGACAGAATCAGAGCAGCAGAAGAGGGTTTGGGGCAGTCTAAGAGCTTGGGCAGGGGTAGGGAGATTGAAAAATCAGTACATCTCGTTGGTTCACCAGAAAGCTACACCCCAGGACAAGATGGTCTCGCCTGGATACCACGGACATTTTGAATCAGATTATTCTTTGTTGTCGGGAGCTGTTCAGTGCCTTGTGTAGTTTAGAAGCGTCTCTTACTTCTCCCTTCTAGAGGCCAGTATCAAGCTTTCCCCACCATTGACTGCCCACCATGTTGGACAACCAAAAATACCTCTAAACACTGCGCTAGGAGTAAGGCCGAGGAAGAGTGGCTGGTCTTTGAAGGAGATGAAGGTCAACTTCAAACTTTTCAGTCACTAAAATTGAAGGGAAATGATGCCAGATTGCCAGTGTTGAGGAAGGAAAAATTTCCTTTTCTTCCCCACCCCCAGGGTTCTTCTAGCTAGTGAGGAATTAAATTGATATGAGATAGATTAATAGGAGGAAAAAAAAAAGACACAAGTTTTATAACATGTCTGCGGAGACTCAATTATGACATTGAGATGCCAAGAAATGACCAAGGCAGACAGTGTTTACACATTTTAGAAAAGAGACAATAGGAATTGACCGGATAAAGAAAACATAGGGACACCTGGATAGCTGGGTCAGTTAAGTGTCTGACTTTTGATTTCAGCTCGAGTCATGATCTCACGGTCATGGGATCCAGCCCCCTGATGGGCTCCATACACACTGGGCATGGAGCCTGCTTGGGATTCTCTCTCTCTCCCTCTCTCTCTCTCTCTGCCTCTCTCCTGCTCACGTGCTCTCTCTCAAAAGAAGAAGAAGAAAAAGAAGAAGGAGAAGAAGAAGAAGGAGAAGAAGAAGAAGGAGAAGAAGAAGAAGGAGAAGAAGAAGAAGAAGAAGAAGAAGAAGAAGAAGAAGAAGAAAACAACAGGTGTTTGGGAACTTTTTTTTTTTAAATATGAAATGTATTGTCAAATTGGTTTCCATACAACACCCAGTGTTCATCCCAACAGGTGCCCTCCTCAATACCCATCACCCACCCTCCCCTACCTCCCACCCCCCATCAACCCTCAGTTTATTCTCAGTTTTTAAGAGTCTCTAATGGCTTGGCTCCCTCCCTCTCTTTTTTTTTCCTTCCCCTCCCCCATGGTCTTCTGTAAGTTTCTCAGGATCCACATAAGAGTGAAAACATATGGTGTCTGTCTTTCTCTGTATGACTTATTTCACTTAGCGTAACACTCTCCAGTTCCATCCACGTTGCTACAAAAGGCCAGATTTCATTCTTTCTCATTGCCAAGTAGTATTCCATTGAGCTTTAATTAGTAGCTTTAATTCTATGTGGAATTTGGGCTGAGGTCATAGATTACAGTAAAAGAGTAATGGGAGGTTTTTTTCTACAAATTTCTCAACTTCAAAGTCTCTGTCTTTGGTGATAAGGAGGTCTTTTTCCTTCCAATCATGGGGAGGGCATTTTTTTTCACATGGGGGATTTATTTCCTGCTTTCAGGGGGACAAGGGAGGGTCTGAGTGTCCTCGCGTTGGTTGTTTTCCAAATAACTTCAATTCAAAACAATCAATATGCCATTGTGGCACATATGGGATGGCCTGCCCTGGGCCTCTACAGTTCCAGTTCCTGCCCTGGGCCCCTACAGTTTCCAGCTTCCCTGGAAACTTCCACACTAAAAGCTGATCTGGTGACTGTGGAGAGAGAAATGGAATTAGTAAATGCGTGGTAAGAGATCTGCAGAGAGTAGAAAGAACATAGATTAGAATGAAGTTGACAGGGGCGCCTGTCAGGAGCACCCACAGGAGCCTGGGTGACTCAGTCAATTAAGCATCACTCTTGATTTTGGCTCAGGTCATGATCCCAGGGTCATGGGAGGGAGTCCCATGTCTGGCTCCACACTGGGTATGAAACTGCTTGAGATTCTCTTTCTGTCTCTCCCCTGCTTGTGCTCTCTCTCTCTTTCTCTCTGTCTCTCTCTGAAAAAAAAAAAAAAGACTGAGGATGAATAAACAGAAAAGAACAAATCAGAGCCCATTTCCCATCTCTCATTAAGCCAGTCCAAGCTCCAGAAATAGATCAGGTCTATAGAATACCTGTACTTCTTTACTTCTTTTCTCTGACAAAAAAATATTAATTCTTTCTTTTAACAGATTTAAATTAGATATATTTGTCCTGCTTTGTTTACAGAGAAGCAACATTTTTCACTGATGATGGCATAAGCTCCTCTTTGCACGATGGCGTTGGAGTACCATAGAGGCTGAGCTGTTAACTTCTGAGCATTTCTTTTTTTTTTTTTTAGTATGAAATTTATTGTCAAATTGGTTTCCATACAACACCCAGTGCTCATCCCAACAGGTGCCCTCCTCAATGCCCATCACCCACTTTCCCCTAACTTCTGAGTATTTATAAAGTTCACTTGGTGGTATTGAACTCCGGTTCCATGACCATGGAGAGACTTAGGATTGCTTTTCTGACTGATTATCTCCCAAATTTGACTAATGGCACCTTTAGTGCTGAATAGAATTTGGAATTGTGATATACTAATGGATTTTCTATGATTTCTTGAGGGACGCATTTATGTGGCACAATTTTAGGAACAAAGGAGCACAGGTTTGTAATTTGGCAGTCAGTTAGCTGGAGTGCTTACTCACAGAAAGGAACCAGATATCCAAGATCACATTGTCCTGACCACGTAGTTAGGAACCCCATTTATGCTTTGTTGCCGCATAACATAAGGAGATTTTTATGGACAAGATTAAGTTGAAATTTTGAAAGTCTGGGACATCTCATGACCTCTGCCACCGATAATGTTCACATCCACATGTCTCCATTTCTCCTGTGAGAGAAGAACAGGTTGAGAAACAGCCGACATAAGAAGCCTGTAGTTGCCAATCACAACATTATTTAAATAGGAGTAAAGGGGTTCAGAACAAGTCTCTCCAAAATGTGCCACGTGGGCAAGTAGACTGTTGCAAGCTGAAGTCAATCAAGACCCAACAGACTCAAGAATAGCTTTACCTCTCCCTTAAACTATCTAAAAAATATTTAGATATGGGACCTGGCTCAGAAAGAGAGCCATTAACAAGAGATAACATTTTTACGTGAATGACTTATTTGCATGGCAGGTCAAATGTCTGTTTATCACACATCTCTGTTCTTCTCTTTGGTCTGTGAATTATTCTTCCTCCCTTTGAAGCCCCAGGCCTTAGCTTAAGATGACATAGAAGTCTCCATTGCCCGGCTTGTCCTTGGGTCTTACATTTTTATGGGGTCCCTGCACATTTGCAATTAAATTAGTTTTTCTCCTGTTACTCTAACGTTAATTTGATTGCCAAGGAGGTTAGAAGGGTAGAAAGAAATTCTTTTTCCTCGTCCACACTAAAAAACAGAAAACAACCCAAATATCAATCAATACTGCCTATTCATACAGGAAACAACATATAAGAATGAAAAGTAATTAACAACAGGTACACCTAACAGCGTGGATGAAACTCACCCATGTGATGTTGGCTATGAGTTTGAGCTTGAGATATACTGAGGGAAACTAGACACAGAGGATCACTTACCACTTCATTCCATTCATACAAAGGTCAAAAACAAACCGCAAACATCAATTTTAGAAGTTATGAAAACAGGTATCTCTGTATTTCTGGGGGAGATGAAAGGGGTAGAGACAAAAAAAGGGCAAGAAAGTGTCATTTGGTGCTAGCAATGTCCTGCCTTTTGATTTGGGTACAGTTTTCATGGATATTTGTTCTGTAAAAAATTGTTAAACCTACATTTATGTGTTGTACCTTTGTCTGTATGTTGGTTACAAGTTATTAAATATATTTCATTAATATTAATTAATACGGTATTGTGTTCATTGCAAGCTATTAAACATGTATAACATATGTATAAAATAAGATATTAATATTCACTATAGTATATATTATTAATATCACATTTATATAATATTCGTCATTATATTAATATTGATAATTAGTCATATTATATAATAAGAAAAAGGTGTCTTTCAGGTCTCAAAAACTAGACATTTTGAAGTATGTTTTGGTAATATAGACTTTGGTAGTAGAGGCTTTAGCATATACAAAGTACTTTAGCATATTTGCACATATTACACAATAAATAAACATTAAAAAGGTTTTAAAAAGTGAGTTCTTTGGAGAAATGTTTATTTAAGTCTTTTGCCCATTTTTAAATCAGGTTATCACTATTATTATTTTTTTGCTATGAATTAAAAAAAATTCTTATATATTTTGCATATAACACTTTATCCAGATGTATGTTTTCCAAAGATTTTTTTCTCATTCAATAGGTTACCTTTTCAAATTTTTTTTTTAAGTTTATTTATTTTTGAGAGACACAGATAGCATGAGTGGGGGAGGGGCAGAGAGAGAGGGAGAGGGAGAGAATCCCAAGCAGGCTCTGCACTGTCCACACAGAGCCGATGTGGGGCTTGAACCCACGAACTGTGAGATCACGATCTGAGCCAAAACCGAGTCAGACGCTGAACCAACTGAGCCGCCCAGATTCCCCAGTTACGTTTTTATTCTGCCATTCCCTCTGCTCTGCAGAAGCTTTTAGTTTGATGTAATCCTACTTATCTATTTTTGCTTTTGCTGCCTGTGCTTTTGGTGTCATTCAAGAAATCATTGTGGAGACTCATGTCAAGAAGACTTTCCCTTATTTTTTTTTTCTGGGATTTATTTTCACGTCTTTAATCCATTTTGACTCAATTTTTATGTATGGTGACGTCAGATAAGGATCCAATTTCATTCTTGTAGATGTGGATATCCAGGTTTTTCAACACCATTTATTCAAAAGGCTATTCTTTCTCTACTGTGTTTTCTTGATACCCTTGTCAAAGATCAAATGACTCTATATGCATGCTTCCCCCCACCTCCTGGGCTCTCTAGTTCCACTGATCTCTATGTCAGTGTTTATGCCAGTACCATACTGTTTTGATTACTGTAGCTTTGTAATATATTTTATTGTTTAAAAAATTTTTTTTTCTTAATGTTTTTATTTATTTTTGAGACAGAGAGAGACAGAGCATGAGCAGGGAAGGGGCAGAGAGGGAGGGAGACACAGAATCGGAAGCAGGCTCCAGGCTCTGAGCCATCAGCACAGAGCCCAAAGCGGGGCTCGAACTCATAGACTGCGAGATCATGACCTGAGCTGAAGTTGGATGCTCAACCGACTGAGACACCCAGGCGCCCCTGTAATATATTTTAAAATGAGGATGTATGAAGCCTCTAGCTTTGTTCTTGTTCATGATTGCTTTGCCCATGTGGGGGTCTTTTGTGGTTCCATCTGAATTTTAGGATTGTTTTTTCTTCTATTTCTATACACTATATCTTTGGGATTTTGATAGGGGTTGCACTGAATTTGTAGATTGCTCTGAGTGATATGGCCTTTTAATAGTATTAACTCTTCCAATCCGTGGACACAGAATGTCTTTCCAGCTATTTGTATCTGCTCTAATTTCTTTTATTAATGCGTTCACCATGTAAGTCATTCACTTTTTTGGTTAGGCTTATTTCTAAGGTTTTTTAAATTCTTTTTGGAGCTATTGAAATGGGATTGTTAATTTCCTAGTGTTTGTTGTTGGCGTATAGAAATGCAAGTGATGTTGTATTTTGATTTTGTAACCTGCAACTCTACTGACTTTGTTAAGAGGTTAGATTTCATGCTGTGATTTTTTAAATGTTTATTTATTTATTTTGAAAGAGAGAGAGAGGGGGAAAAAATGAGTGGGGGGAGGGGCAGAGAGGGAGCAAGGAAGAATCCCGAGCAGTCTCTGTGCTCTCAGCGTAGAGCCTGATGCGGAGCTCAAACACATGAACAGGGAGATCATGACCTGAGCCGAAACGAAGAGTCAGAGGCTTAACCAACTGAGCCATCCAGACCCCCCTCATGTTGTGAGTTTGAAACACAAACAAGCAAACAAAATCCAAGAGAACAACTTTGGGAGGTGATGGATATGTTTATCACCTGGATTGTGGTGATGGTAACATGAGCATATATGTACATGTGACCAAAGGCACCAAATTGTACATATTAATTATGTGCCATTTTCTTGCATACTAATCATACCTCAGATAAATCTAGAAAACAAAACAAACTAAAACAAAGCTACACGTTAGGTAGCATTATTTGTGGTGTAGATCATCTCCTTGGTCTGCACTGTGGGGCAGAAACTAGACGCAATTGTCTTTATAATGAAATACGTAAAGCTGATTATACTACCCATGACACTTAAACCGTGTTTAAACTGCGTTTAAAAAGAAAAACAAACCTGCAGTTTCTCTCCCGTTAAATACATCTTCCTAGCCAAGAAACAACCCAACAAAACAAAAGTGCAGTGACTTTGCCCCGCCACTAGGTGACACTGCACCATGCCCTGCCCATAAGAGTGGGGGAACTTGAGTTAAATTAGGATAGAGGAGATTCTTGAAGCAACCTTATTATTATTATTATTTTTTCTTTATTGAAGTATAGTTGAGGGATGCCTACGTGGTTCAGCCAGTTGAGCGTCCAACTTCAGCTCAGGTCATGATCTCCCGGTTTGTGGGTTCGAGCCCCACGTCGGGCTCTGCACTGACAGCACAGAGTCTGCTTGGGAGTTTCTGTTTCCCTCTCTCTCTCTGCCCCTCCCCGACTTGTTTCTCTCTCTCTCCCTCTTTCTCTCTCTCTCAAAAATTAATACTAAAAAAAGTATAGTTGACACAGTGTTGCTTTAGTTTCAGGTGTACAACAGGGTTATTTCACAAGTCAATACATGATGCTAGGGTCATCACAAGTGTAGCTACCATCTGTCACCATACAAGGCTATTGTAGTATCATTGACTATAGTCCCTGTGCTTGCTTTGCCTTTCATGCCCAGACTTATCCATTGCATAACTGGAAGCCTGTATCTCCCACGCTCCTTCACCCATTTTTCTCATCCCCTCATTCCCATCCCCTCTGGCAACTATTAGTTTATTCTCTGTATTTATGGGACTGTTTCAAAGCAAACTCATTTTTTAAAAATATTTATTTTTGAGAGAGAGAGAGGAGGAGGAGGGACAGAGACGGGATGGGAGTGGGGGGAGAGTTGGGGGGAGAGGACCCAAAGGGGGCTCTGCGCTGACAACAGGAGCCTGATGCAAGGCTCAAACTCAGGAACCACGAAATTATGACCTGAGCTGGATGCTCAGCCAACAAAGCCATCCAGGCACCGCAAACAAACTCATTATTAAATTTTTTTAATGTTTATTTATTTTTGACAGAGAGAGAGAGAGAGAGAGAAGGAGAGAAAGGCAGAGCCCAAGGGGGGAGAGGGCAGAGAGCGAGGGAGGCACAGAATATGAAGCAGGCTCCAGGCTCCGAGCAGTCAGCAGAGTTCAACATGGGGCTTGAACTCGTGAATGGTGAGATCATGACATGAGCTGAAGTTGGATGCTTAACCGACTGAGCCACTCAGGTGCCCCCAAATTCATTTTTAATATTGGTAATTGGTCACTAGGAAATAGAGTCATACTTTAAATAATAAAATTGCTACTTTAATGATACTATATTAGGGCTTATTAACATAAATTTCTCTTATAGAATATCTTGAAACTATGAAGAAACATAAAGAAGAAAACAAATGTTATCTATACTCCTATTACTCAGGGAAAACCATTGTCTTCACCTTTGTAGTTTTCTGTCTTTAAGATATAGAAACACAAAATGTGTGTATTTCTATTTAATATTTAACAGGATAAAATCTTACTGGATATATATTTCACCTGGCCTAACAATAATACTTTGCACATTCCCCCATATACCTAAACATTCTTTTTTATTATTATTTTTCATTGTCGTCATATTATTTCATCATGTAGTAGAATCATATTTACTTAACTAAATCTTTAATTTTGGACCATTAAGTGGTTTCTAATTTATCATTATTAAAAATAGCTCTTTGATAACATTTTGTGGTTATATCTTGAACATCAGAGATTATTCCTTTAAAGTCTTCTCTCTCCCCCCCCCCCAAAATGGTCACATCAAAAGAAACATGGAATCTTTTTAGGGTTTTTGATAAGTGTTTTAAAAACTGCATTCCAAAGGTTAAACTATACCAATGTGTATGATCATCAGCAATCTTTCCAATCATATATATTCCAACATTTTCTCTAGAATTTTATTAGCATAGATTTTCATGTGTTAAAATCTAGTCAAATTTATGAAAACTGAGAGCAAGCTTAGAAAGATCATTTCTATATTAGAATTATAAAAATGTTGAATCAGTTCAATACTGACTATAGGATCCAGCATTTCAATGGCATTCTATCATTTTAAAAGTAGTTGTCATTTTATTGAGTCCCTGTATTTATGTGAAATAAGCAGGTGAACTGTTATTCCTCTTTCCAGAGGAAGGAATTGAAATTGTGTTGCAAATGCCAAATAAAACACAGATAATTGGTAGGTGCCTTCAGCACGCATTAACATAATTATCCAAGGTGAATATAGCCTGCAAATTCAACATTTTAAAAATTACATAAAAGCTTGAACACGGGAGCAAATCGAGTATATATATGAGCTCAGGTCATGACCTCACGGTCCTTGAGTTCAAGCCCCAAGTTGGGGTCTGTGTTGACAGCTCGGAGCCTGGAGCCCGCTTCAGATTCTGTGTCTCCCTCTCTCTCTGCCCCTCCCCTGCTCGTGCTCTGTCTCTCTCCGTCTCAAAAATAAATAAATAAATAAATAAATAAATAAATAATAAAAATTAAAAAAAACATGCTATAGAAATAAACATATTATGTAGAAATGCTGCTCTATGTCAATACTGGACCTTTAATGACATAACAATCATCATTCAAAGTTAATACATCCTGGGGGTTCACTTTGAGGCAGGGACTCTTCTAAGTTCGTTTCCATGTATTAACTAATTTAATTTCTACCCAATTGTAAGTAAGTTTCTGACCAGTGCTAACTAAAACAGCTGGACAACTGGTGACAGTGACGGTGCGGGGCGGAAGCAAAACAAATACTTGTCCTGTGCTTTGGCCTTTAGCTACACTTTCTGCCTACACATTTCATAACAGGTAAATCACAAGACTTTGTTTTCTAACGTGACTCAAGAGTGCTTTGTTATTATTAACGATAGGATATTAGAGTTTGAAAGCCATTTGTTTTATTTTGCAGCTGTGGGAACTGAAGGACACTGAAATTAAGAAACCTCTATTTTTTTTTTTTATCACTATAGGCAGTGTCTGGAACCCACATTTCTTTCCAATATGGCATTCTAGTGATAACAGTTTAGAGATATCAGAATGGCATTCAGAGAAGCCTTCAGAGAAGAATATGATGAAATACATTGCAGCTTTCGGAGAAGCATATTGTGAAACGCATTCATCAAACAATTTTGAAAGTAACAGAATTTTTCCTGACTCGAGTATCTCGTAGAGATTAACATAGCGCCTTGTTTCTACTTTATGGATTATTTTGTGTAAATGACTAAAATACAGAGCATCAGTTATGAGGGCCAATTATACTTTTATTGGAGAGAAGATGAGCTTTATTTATTTAAAAAAATTTTTTGAATGTTTATTTTTGAGAGAGAGAGAGAGAGAGAGAGAGAGACAGAGCATGAGCAGAGGAGGGGCAGAGAGAGAGAGGGAGACACAGAATCAGAAGCAGGCTCCAGGCTCTGAGCTGTCAGCACGGGGCCTGAGAGAAGATGAGCTTTATAAATAGGCCCTTGCAAAATAACTCTAGATGTCTCCTAATTTCTCTATGTCTCTTTAGTATGAGGGTGATGAATAACAACAGAAAGGAAGAAAATAACAGAGTCAGAAATTTAAATGACCTACATTCCTCTCAAGTCAATTTGAATGTTCACTGCACATCTGCTCTACAGAAAAATAAATAGAGCCCTTTTGGAAGCACATATGAAAACAATTCAAAAAGTACAAACTAGGGGTGCCTGGGTGGCTTAGTCGGTTGAGCATCTGACTCCGGTTCAGGTCATGATCTCGCGCTCTGTGAGTTCGAGCCCACGTCGGGCTCTGTGCTGACAACTCAGAGCCTGGAGCCTGCTTCGGATTCTGTGTCTCCCTCTCTCTCTACCCCTTCCCGGCTCATGCTCTGTCTCTCTCTGTCTTAAAAATAGATGTTAAAAAAAATTCCAAAAATCAAAAGTACAAACTGTGCTATAAAGCTAAGTTTCTACTGTAGATAAGTTTAAAAAATGTTCTAATGTTCTGTTTTCTGATACTATGACATATATTAGTGTATTTTGAAGGAATGAACACTTCTTAGAAACCGTTTTGTGGATTCTACTTTTATTTTAACTTACACAAAATCAGCTTATAATGGCAGTGAATACAAAAGACAAAGAAACACTATTGCACTCAGAAAATACTTCATATGAAGCATTGCACGTGGGAGAATTGATTAGGAAAGGTACAAATTTATAGTCAGATAAGACTTGACTATTCCAGGTTTGAAGAATACAGACTTTTTCCCGGTAGAAATTTACCACATCACATATTGCACATTTTCCAACACTTTCATCTGCTTCACAAATATCCGTTATAGTCTTTGCTTTTGTCTGTGTCTCTGTAAAATGCTACATGTAAGATTTTTAAGACAATGAAGTATGTACCATTGGAAAAGATGAGTTACGTAGAACTAAAAAAACAAAAACAAAAACAAAAACCAACAAACCATATAAATACATGATTATCCCACTCTTTTGGCAGGAAAATGACAAAGTAACTTGGCAAACTTCTCTATAAAGAGAAAAATATTATGAAGCTTAGTTTCATAAGCATTTGTCCACTTAGAAATGTTCTCTGATTTTTTTCTCAAAAAATGCATTTAGACTAAATGTCTGCACTACTGGTTAAAATTTCTTATGTTGACATTTGGTTTTTAATACCATCAGTTAACATCTTCAAATAGTGCAAATATGAGGAGCACACTCAGTTTCGGTAGTCATTCAACAATAAATAATAACTCTAAGCCTAGTTATTTTACTATTTCTGAATTTTAAAATATAAAGTGCATCCATAAGGCTTAAAGTCATTCTCATTTTTGCGCGTAATGAATGGTCAGGCAACCTGTGCCTTTTTCAGCTCATGGCTGGATAACCTGGAATTTCTTTTCCTTTTTTCCATAGTCTCATTTGGAAGAAGGTTTCCAAAATAATACAAAGGTTTTTTTTTCCCACAAAGTTTTTATGGAAAATTTCTGACCATAAAGCAGCATCCATCAACACAAATTTCCTCGAGTTCCAAGTCACCATAGTCTAGAAGCAAATATGTTTCCTCATTATTTGAAGGGCTTACTACATATCCAGTATAAATTCTTTTCACATTCTGTGCTGATGACCCCTGTGCTATTCAGAAATGCACAGTTCTCAGATCCTGTAAGGTTGAACCTGGCAAACAATAAAGAAAGTCAGCATTATTTTCAGTTCATTATTTCCATTCAGTTACAGGAGAATGAACTTTGTGAGGGTAGTCTGTGATTTTTTTTTTTTTTTCGCTTGGTAGGACCTCATGAAGCATGTCAGCTGGTCAAGTTGACCATAAACTAACTTGTAAAGACAGTAGACCGAGACTGGAAGAAATACTATGTGGAGGGTGGCTACAGAGCAGAGAGTAACAGTTCCATTCCTTCGGTTGGCATACCACCAGAAGAGTGATTCTTGGTTGTTTCTGAGTTAGGTTTATGGCCCCTAAAGCCCATCTGCATGTATAGTCCCATAGGACACATATTAAGATTTCTTTTTCTAGAGATTTTTAAATTTATTCTTCATATCAGTAATTATCATGAAACTATTTAGATACCTAGAGATTTATTCAATTCTGAGTTTTCAGATGAAAAGATTAACACTAAACATATAAAATGTCCTTTAAACTTTAAAATGTACATTAATTACAGGTAATAAAATTAGGCAATATCTTTCATTCTGAGGCAAGTTTTCTCTTAGGTTCACAGAAGCTTCTAATTCGTGATTAGAAATATTGTTCTTTATCTCTGTGGTGATGAGAATTGGGAGAGGGCAAAAGGGAATTATTTTCTAAAAAAAAAGAAAAAAGAAAAACTCCAGCTTATCAGGAAAATATATATACGAGATTGGAAATGTTGGATTTTTTTCTTTTTGCAGCATTGCAATTATTTCTGGAAAATTTCTGAGTCTGTCACTCACACTGAAATTTGCTGAGATAAACATGCTAGAAGCATTTATTGTATGATTTCCAAATAGATAAAAAGAGAAAAATGGCAATATTAAAACCGTTCTTTGAAGAATTTGAAAGAGTATAAGCGTAAAAAACAGACTGGTAAAGCTCTGCTCATAAAGGGCACAACCTTTGTATACAACAGTGATTTGAAAGGAAAATGGCTTCCCTGAGCTGCCATTCTGGGGAGGATGAAGAGACATCTAAAAACTTACCTGTTATTGAATACTTTGCCATCTGACCATTTCCATGTCCGGCCATCTTCATTTTTCAGCCCAATCCAATGTTCGGCTCTACCCACAAATCGTTTTAAAAAGATCTTGAAGAAAGCACAAAGAAGGCATATGTTAAACAACCCCTCTGGTAAGTATGTAATAAATTACATTTCTCAAAAGCTGCAATTCAAGGCATGATGGCTAAGCTGCTCACTTATTAGCTCTATTTGGGACCAGCTCGTTTGAACTTTTGGCCATTGAAGCTAAATAATCAAATCAAATTTACAAGGTTAAACGGAACCCTGATTATGACCTCAGACTGATCTCATGCTTTTCTGTAACTAAATTTCCCTACAAGGGAGATAGGTACAATGTCTTCAAAGAAATCACAGATTATCTCTATCAAAAAATAGCAAATATTTAGGAAATTGTTTTTGAATCTTACCATGTCCTCTTCAGAATCAACGAAGGCAAGAGTAGCCCAATGTTCAGAGCAAAAGTTTTGTGCTGACTTCCAGTCCTTTGTTACAGTGGAAATAAAGTAGCATTTCCTCCGGTATGCAAACCAATCATCTGAGCATGAAGAAACAGGGCTATTTGATGGCAGTGGGTGTGAATATTGTTCTGGACAGTTGTATTGGCCAACTGTGAACAGGAAAATGGTTTGTTTTAGTAATAAAAGAAACTAGCTGACAATGACAAGGATGAGAGGCAAGAAGTGAATTCTGAGAAGAGCAAGAAGGCAGGTTCTCACTTTATCTAATTTCCTGTTGTGCCTAACTACCCCTGTCAGGATGCAAGAAATAAGAAGGTGTCCTTTGGGCCATAATCTCCGAAAGGGGTAGGAAAATAGAAAAATCCTGCCAGTAGTCTTTGGACTAAAAAGGGTAAAGGGCATTATAAATTCCAATGCAGCCAACGAAACACTAAATTGGGAGAAGGAGAGAATAATTTGTAGGGAAATAATTCAGAATACAGAAAGAACTATGGCTGGGGACATTTCATAAAATTGTAAGATTTCATGTTTGTTAAAGGCAAATGTCTTGGTATTGCTATGTTTTGAATACCGTATCCCAATTAATTCTTTGGGAGCTTCTAGATATATATATTTTTTAATTATGCGTAAGCACCATTCTGTTGCCCTTGAGATAAAAAACAAAAGACTGGTCAATTCCTGATTAATCTATGGCTTAGATATTATTTTTTTCTATCAAAAATGAATGTGAAGCCCACATTTTCCCCCTAGCTAAATGTCTGTTTAGTTAGAATCTAAATCAGTCCCTTTCACTTCAGATTTAAAAATCTGCTCGTGTAATTTTCTCCCACAATAATTTTTAACTTCTTTTTTTTCCTTCCCTTCCCCCATCCCACAATAATTTTTAAATCATAGACACCTTTAATACTTCTAAAGACGTTCTAGGCAACTGAGAAAGCGTTGCATTGATTATCTAAAGAATATGGAATTATATTTGGGATGTTCAAAGAAATCAGCCATGTATAAAAAATGGGGGTGATTCTAAAAAAGAGAGAGAGAGAGAGAGAGACCATTTCTAGATTCCAAAGTATGAAAGTCCCCCCCCCCCACCGCTTTTTTTTCCTTCATGTGAGACCATATCCTCCTCTGTGAGGGTTCTGGGGCTAGAGTTGGGCATGTTACACATTTCACTTTCTGTACAATGGCAGCTAACAATCCCTGACCCTCCCCTTGCCTAAAGGCTTTACTGTTAAGATTAAACCAAAGGCTTTTAGATTAAGTTCCATGCAAAAGCAAACAAATAAAACAAAAATGATGCTTTAAAAAAAAAATGGGGGTGATTCTAAATTAATCAGAATTTCAGATTAATTAGTGCCAGTAATCCCTGTTGATTTCAGCTGGACAGGAATGCTAACAGCAGAATGAATTCATGAAGTACAGACCCACCTGATAAAGCGATGAGAGCAATGATTAAACAAGTGATAAAGACCACATTCAATACAGCACATGGGATAGGAACTTGAAGGGACCCTTCATGCTGTGTTGCAAACTGAGGGCTGGCGGTGGTACCTGCAGGGAGAAAGTTCATGATGAATTCAGGTCAACTGTGGAAGTAAGAAAGGGACATTTGATATTCTCCTGAGGCATTAGCTTTTCAATACCTCCTTATCTTCTTAGATGAAATTTATAAGTTAATTTCCCCCCAATTTTGAGTGACTTTGGACAGTTTATTTTTGGCTAGAAATGAAACGATCCAGGGATAATAATGAGATCATAAAATATCTGCCTAATATGTGCACTTAGTAGCTACAAAAATTCTAAGTTTATGATGATTTTATTGTTTGAATCACAAAAACATTTATTAAATATCTGATTACCCTAGGAGACACATAAAAAGGACATCCTAAGCATAATCCCTTAACCTCTCTGTAGTTCCTGTTTAAGAAAGTTGACTTAAATGTAATAAATATGGATGATGAATAAAAAATATTGAATTGATATATAAATATATACAACTACCATGACTGAAAATTAAAAAAAAAAAAGACTGGTGGTACTTTTTGGTGAAGTCAGTACATACGTAAAGCAATGGAAATTTTCATATATTACTGATGGGGGAGTAAAATGTAAAGATAATTTGGAAAGCTGTTTTTCATACAATGAAATATATACCTATCTTCTGATTGAGAATTTGACTTGTACAAAACAAGAATGCTCATAGCAGCTTTATTCTTAACAGCCAAATCTTAGAAAGAATCCACATATCCATCAGTAGGAATATGGATAAACAAGATATGGCATATCTGAATTCTACTCAGCAGAAAAAAACACAAAAACAAAAAAAAAACCCACAAAAACAAACAAACAAAAAACCTCATCAATGCAACAAAATGCATTGGTCTCAAAAAATGTCGAGTGAAAAAAATGCAGCTACAACTATATACTATAGATTTCCATTTATATGACATTCAAGGCTATAAACTATAGATTTCCATTTATATGACACGCAAGGATAGCTGAACGAAGTCAGACCAAGAAAGACAAACACCATATGATTTCACTTATAGGTGGAGTCTAAAAAACAAAGCAAGTGAAGGAACAAACAGAAAGCAGAATCGGACCCATAAATACAGAGAACCAAATGAAGATTGCCAGAGGGGAGGAGAATGGGGGTATGCGCAAAATGGGTGAAGGAGAGTGGGCGATACAGGCTTCCAGCGATGGAATGGATAATTCATGGGAATGAAAGGCACAGCATAGGAAATATAATCCGTGGTAGTGTAAGAGCATGGTGTGACAGAGGGTCCTACATTATGGTGAGCATAGCATAACATAAAGGGGTGTAGAATTACTATGTTGTACACCTGAAAATAATGTAACATTATGTGTTACCTATACTCAAAAAAAAAAAAGTTGAATTAAACTATGGCAACAGAAATCAGAAAAGTAATTGCTTTTATGTGTGTAGGAAAAGTAATTTGGCTGGAAAGAAACACAGGGGAACTTTCTAGGGTGAAATTTCAAATCTTGATTGGAGTTGTTATGGAACTCATTAAATGGCATACTTTTGATTTGTGCGTCTGTGGCATGTCAATTATGCCTCAATTAAAATGATATTTGAGTGAAGAGCAAAATATTTGAATTTTTCAAGAGAAGATAGTAGAGGAAACATAACAATATTATACAGCAAATGTTAGGTAGAAGTTGATTTTTTTCATGTACCTTCTGTATAATGCTGAAACGAAGCAAAAATTTGATTTGATTTCACCAATAAGAAATAATTTTGTGGAATATGAACATGATGTGAATGATGATTCTTAGTTTAAAAAAAAACTACAAGAATATCTGCTTTAGAATATAAATAAGTAATCAAGAACGGAGAGAAGAAGATTTTGTGACCAGTGATTGAATTTGATTTTTGCTAGGATGACCCCTCAGGGTTTCTAAAATTTGGCCTCACAAGAGATACATAGTTCCCTATTAGGTTCTCAAAAACTGAAACGTAAAATGGCCACTTGAATGATACTAGAAATTACCATACAAAATAGCATCGAATGCAAACATATCATGTTTTTCTATATGCTATGATTTCCATAATTAAAAGCATACTAAAAGAGGACATATCTTGAGATTCTTGTATTTCTTTTCCTAAAAACATTTCTCCGAAGTGAAACTGAGCACAGAGGTGTGTTTTCTTTCATTGTTCACTGGTTATCATTTTTGCTTCTGGGGATTGTTCTTTCCCAGCATAGGTCTGCATTGGGGTTTTGCAAGAGAAGCTTTTACTTCACTCCTCTCTAGGTCTATTTCTCTCAGCTTCTCAAAGCAAATCTTCCTTTTTTTTTTTTTTTTTTTTACCAGCATACAACTATCACCGGAAGCTGCCCTTGGTAGATAGGGTAGCAAGTTCAGAACTGTCTGTCTAGTTTCACTTCTCCCCATGTGAGAGTCAATCATGCTGTTTAGACTCAATGCAGCAAGAGTTGTGGTTCCTCGGCAAACACTAACTCATCTATGTAGCTCCCGGACTCAGAGCCAGCCTAGCTCAGTCTATTGGCTTATCCACAGGCAAAAGGTGGAGGTGATTCTCAGACTGTATGTTTCTCCATTAGTGAGGGCTATTGTTACTCACTGTTTGATTTATCACCTAGGCAACAAAACACTCCCCTTACAGGATACTTCCGCTCTGATTATGGGCCCTGTTCATTAATGAAGAAATTGAAGCTAAATCCATGATTAAATACCAAGTCATCCAAAGGTGATGCCCAATGATGGCTTACAGTAATAAAGCAACTACAAGGGCAGCATAAACTAAACACTCAATAGAAAATTGGAGAACTCGGGAAAAGTTGCGGATTCCTGAATTAGGTCCTTCGTTGTGCAACTATGATCTCTACTTACTGGGTGATTTTATTATTATGTACGTTATTTCTTTTCAGCAGCTCAACTGGGCCATAACATTATGGTTACCTAGCTACCAGGAATCTTTGCGGCTTGCACTTCTTATGCACACTTGATTGTGTGTACTTAGTACAAGATGGGTTTATCAGAAGCGATTGGTGTCTTCCTAACATAAACCAGTCTAGCAGACACAGGCTCAGAAAACAATCCCGCTCTCCAGACCGTTCAGCTCTGCTGTTCATGTTATAATGCACCCTTTGATTACCAGGTAACTTTGCCTAAAAGTAAGTTTGGGGGGCACCTCATTAATTGGAGAGGAAGAAGGCTAAATTAAAAAAAAAACAAACAAGCCTCACAGAAACACATTATAAGAAAAAAAAATGGGAGCGTTCTGGTAACAGGAAAGATAATAAAAGTCTGTGGACAGAATAGGCAAAGAGAAGAGGGGAAAAAGTAAATAGCTAAGATAATCACATTTTGATGTATTTAGATGAAAAACAGAAGAAAGGAAGAACCATGTGTGACTCATGTCGAATCTGAAGCCAGTGATTAGAGGGTGAAGCAGAATGATGAAATAGAGGAAGAGTTCTATGAAGGGTGCAGAAGCAGAAGATTGCCCTTTCAAGAACTTTTCGTGACCTTCTCCTAAGAAACTACCACCGGGCCCGGTAAATGTTCAGATATGCATCCGTCTATCCTCTCAAAGGTTGGAAACCTTCATTGCCAGCAACTGGAGGATGCTGTCACGAGAATACAACGAAGCAAACAGAAAGCCTACAAAGACACAGGTGAAGACAACGAAGAATGTAATTGTTCATGTGGAAGGCCCAGAAAAGTTTTGTAAAGAGAGGCTGTGCTTCCTGAAGTGCCTACAGATGGATATGGAAAAAGGATGCGGAATGCACTGGGCCAGTGAGCTTTCCAGGTAAATCTGAAGAACTGATATGGAACATTGAAACATTGAACATTGAAACAAAGGAACAGGTCTTTAAAGGCCTTCTGAAATCCAACGCTGTGGTCTCCTCTCGTGTTTCAGGTAGATAGAGAAATAATTACTTGTTCCCATATTCTCCTTTTCCTGGACTGAAGCAAAATGTAACCAAGTTTTTCTAAAGACAAAGGCTCATTTTTTAAAGTACTGTAATATATAAGCTAGCTAGCTAGGTGATAGATGATAGATAGATAGATAGATAGATGATAGATAGATGATAGATAGATAGACAGACAGATAGATGTATGTGTGTGTGAGGGACAGAGAGGGAAAAGGAGTTTTGTTACAAGGATATAACAAATAAGGTCTGACTTACTTTGTTGTCCTCTCTCCGGATGCAAGGAGCTGTTCTCTGTTATGGAACAATCTTCAGAATTCATCTTTGCTCTAGTCAAGATTCCCTGGCTAATCCCAGGCCAAGCCAACTACAGCAAAAGTCTTTGCTAGACCTCTTGTCCCGTCTCTGAGTCTGTGAGGTACCTCAGCGTTTATATTGTTATATTGTCTCCACCCCCTTCCTCTTGCCACCTATACCCGCTCGACTACATCAGTTCTCTTTAATTTATGCTCCAGCGGCCCAGACAATTCACACTGTGTTGTGGTGGTGAGCTGCGGGTTTTCCCTGCTGTCTGAAATGTGCTTTCTCACAACCGTAGGTGTAGCATGAAGCGACAAGCGGGATTTTTCCAGCATCTGAGACATCCTTCTTTAAGTTTGTAAAAAACACAGATAGTTTAGGAGACGGTGTATTTAAGTAAGGAGCGAACGGTTAAGGCTTCTTATCTTTGAGGTGGAAATAATTTGGAGAGTAATATTTCCCCTAGATTCTGATTCATTTAGTTAATGAACGACTAATATTTATTGAGCATGCACTCTGACCCTGACACTGTTTGGGGCTAGAGGGGTCATTGTTAAGTAAGAATTTTAAGATCTCTGTCCTCATGAATCTCTCTCCACTCTGGAAGAATTTTACTTAGGAAGCTATAAATCGGCTGTCAGAAGGGTATCACTGACGTCTTCCCCAGGGACCAGTTCTTCTACGTTACCATTTAGTACACGCTTGCTTTTAATTCAAGAAATAGAAACCTTGTGGTCTGGAACTTCCGATAGTCTAAAATTGTTTGTCTTAAATTACCTGTTTCATTTACCTCCTGTTAATTTTTTGCCACATTTTACTGTCATCTAGATTGCCCTTATTCCCCCTAGTATCTTATTCTTCTCTAATTTTCTCCTCTTTTACGTGATTATTTTTCATGTATTTCTGAGGTGTCAGACATCTGGGGTATGATTGTCATAAATTTTATGTATTTTATTTTTGAGAAGGAGAGAGAAAGCACGAGTGAGGGAGGGGCAGAGAGAGATAGAGGGAAAGAGAGAGAATCTTAAGCAGGCTCTGTGCTGTCATCATGGACCCCGTGTTCCCCGAGATTATGACCTGAGCTGAAATCAAGAGTCAGAGGCTTAACTGATTGAGCCACCCAGGCTCCCCAAGGAGTATGATTTATAAAAAATATATTGCCATGGCATCTAATACCATCTAAGCTATTAAGATCGACACAAAATGAAGCCAGAATGTCTGTGCGTGGTGACTTAAAGAGGGGATCAAAATATCACTCTGGTTACCAATCTTGCTGCCACAATTTTTGTCATTAGTACCTCTTCTTTAAAGACAATCTGGTTTCAAAAGAAAGACTTCGTGAAAGTATTATGCTTAGATGGGTTGGCAATTCTCATCGACTGTGGCTAAGTTAGGCCATTGTATTTATTTGTTAACCTAAGACGTTAAGAGTTACACGTTGGTCTTAAGGGTTCTCTTTGCTTCCACTCTCAGTCCGTTTCTTGGTATGTTTTCCACACGACAGCAAGAAGCGTTATTTAAAGTTAAGTCCTATCACTTTGTTGAGATGTTCATCTCCTCCCCACTCCTACCCGCAAAGCCTTCTTATCAAAATCACCATAAAAATCCAAAGACCTTCTTATAGTTGAGAAGGTCTCTGATCTAGCCCTTGGCTACCTCTCCTGCCATTTTCCCTATTAGTCACTGCCCTCTCCAACTGTAACCTCTGCTATACCACAAAAATGTCAAGCATACTCCCACTTCAGAATTTGTGCATTTTCTCTGAAAGGTTCTTCTTTCATCTGCTTGCATGTCTCTCTCTTCCTTTAACTCATTTCATTTATTATTCAACTATGATCTGCCCAGAAAGGTCTTCGATGTGCTTTCTATATGTAAAATAGAACCTCACGCTCTATGCCACCGTATACCTTTATCTTTCTTTATATCACATGGTGACAGCTGACATTATATCATTGTTTATCATCTACTTTCCTTTCTAGACTAAGTAAGCTGCTTGGGGGCAATAACTTTTTCTGGCTTACCCCCTCTGTGGCTCTAACACCTGACATAACAACTGGAACCTAGTATGTGCTTACTACACAGAGTTGTTGAGTGCATGAATAAATAAATATGAACTAATGAAAGAATATGTATAAAAGCCATAAAAGTTCCACGGGCACCTGAGTGGCTCAGTCGATTGAGCGTCCAACACCAGCTCAGGTCACGATCCCACGGTTTGTGAGTTCCAGCCCCATATCGGGCTCGCTTGAGCTCTCTTTCTCTCTAAAGTAGAATAAACATTAAAGAACTGTAAAAGTTCCAGAATACAGCGTGCCACTCAGGGAGGTGTGGGGGATTGTAGACCGCCACTGGGTAGCAAGGACACCCTTGAATATTACAGATGAGGGATGGAGGAGGCAGTTGGGTATTTAAGGGAAACATCTGCTGCGTTCACTAATTTCTTTGTGTTAAAACAACTTAGGTCCTCTGTTTATTCTCCTAAAGTTGGGAGACCTGGGTTAATGTCCACACCTTGGCACTGACTATACACACTGTATCATGAAGAATGTATGGGGTCGAGACAGTGTAGGGAAAGCAAGAGGGACTTAATTCCTGTGAAACTCCTGGTCTGGGCCAAGGGTTGAAAGTTTCCATACTCTTAGAGACAAATACCTACTTCTGGGAAAGCAAACAAATGAGAGATAACAGCTGTTAGGGAGTAATGGTAGTCTGGGCAAAATTAGAAATAACAACTTAAAACCTGCTTGCACAAGGATTTCTGTTTTTCAGGAGCCCTGAAAGGAGGTGGACCATGGAGAAAGTCAGCCTGTGATTGTCTCATGTCCGTTGAAAAGTAAAGACCACAAGATAATGACGGTAGGACTGAAGGATGCTTCCCCACTCCCAGCGCCTCACTCTTTGGAAGAGTACCTCTCTCTATAAGCCTTGCACGCTGCCCCTTCGGGGAGCAGCATTCCTCTTTCTTGTTGGCTCCCTTGTATGCGAGCTATCTCTGATAAACTCCAGCTGTTTTCTTTCTCTTAAGTTCAGTGTTCATATCTATGACATTCTTACTCAAGAACCTGGTCTTGGGGCTCAGGTGACGGGATAATATAACAGTTATAAATCTACAACAGTATTTGAACCCTTCCAAGTCTGTGGGGTATGATGGGGGGGAGAAAGCAAATATTCTTACACACACTAATAATCCTTGCCATGTGTGTTTCCCACCTACAAAGCGATTTCTAGCAGTTCGTTGGGCAACCACAGAAATCCTGGTCCAGTCTTACCACTTACTAACATGCCTTTTCCCCTCTGATGACTCCCACGTAAGTGTGAAAATCAGTTTTCTTAGTGGAACACCGTTTTTGAAATTTGAATATTCCAGAAAAGTTAGGTTGGTTAGCATTATTTAAAAAAAGTACAGATTTTACAGTCAAATAATCATCTCCCGCGATTTTCTCTCCTACTCCCTATAGGTCAGCTATGGTGACCTTCTTTGTGTTCCTTGAGAAAAGCTAAACTTATTTTGGTTTTATGGAGTGTGTTCTTGCCCTTGTTCTCTCAGATTTTCCATGGTTAACACTTTCTTCTTGTTTATGTTACCTCACATGTCACCTTCTCAGCAAGACCTTCCCCAACCCCTTGTAGAATTTACCTTCCATTGGCCACAATATTACCTCACTCTCTTCTTTTATAAAATCTTTTCTCAGGGGTGCCTGGGTGGCTCAGTCAGTTAGTATAAGACTTCAGTTCAGGTCATGATCTCACGGTTCATGAGTTTGAGAGCCCCACATCAGGCTCTGTGTTGACAGCTCAGAGTCTGGAGCCTGCTTGGGATTCTGTGTCTCTCTCTGTCTCTCTGTCCCTCCCCCACTCAAGCTCTGGCTCTCTCAAAAATAACTAAAAACATTTAAAAAGAAGAAGAATGGTATAAAATATATTCTCATCTGAAATTTTGTAGTTCATTATATATATATATAACGAATACACATATAAATGAATAAATAAATAATGTAAATGTATATATATCTAGTTTTGAAAATTCACTGTTATCATTTATTTCCCTTTCTAGAAAATAGCATCTTTAAGAGCAGGGGCATGGCTGACTTATTCAACAATGAATCTCTAGTATAAAACAGCACCTAGAATATAGAAAGATTTCAAAATACTTACTGGGCAGACACACAACAGATTGTGTGCGAATACCGGCTCAAGCATTTGCTAACTGCATGGCTTTGGGAAAGTGCACAACTCCACTGAGCTTTGGCTTTGTTATCTGTAGACTTAAAGTACTAACATCCAACTTACACGGTTTGGTGAGGAAAGAAAATTATAAACTAAAAACATCAGTGTTCTAGTATGGGGTTTGGGACATATTAGGCATTGAATGATGTATGAAGGAATCACTTTGATAGAAGTCCTAAAAGGGGAGAGTTTTTCATTTGTGGGAAGAGACAAAGCTGAGAAGTCGCAGCATTCTTGCTGATGGGATGCAACGTGGCTCTTGTCTGCCTAGGATACAGACAGGAAGCTGCCTTCTCTTACTTCCACCTCAGACAGCGCTCATAATATGGAGATGCTTGCCTGTGTGCTCGAGGTTTCTTGCTTCTTCAGCTGTAGTCAAGTGAATGGATGCTATATGTATACATTTAGATACGCTTACATTTATAAACACATGCATATATATATGTGACATCTACTATTGATGTTATTTTTATGTAACGCATCTATAAGTAGGCCATTGGACAGAGAAAAGAAATGATAACCAGAGATCTTATTTTCAGAAAATAAATATCTGGGGGCACCTGGGTGGCTCAATTGGTTACAAATAAATAAATAACTAAACTTAAAAAGGAGGAAAAAGATTATCTGTAAACCTTATAACCATGATCAAGACCTGTGTTATTTCTTTTTTGGAGTCATTTTGCCTCTGTCTTTATGGGAGCAGCCCAAGTATTCTGTTGAGTTCAGCACTTAGTATATAGGTGACAGCAGATGGCCTCTGCAAACATGAAAACCAGTCAGATTACTGAGAACGGATGTCATCAGTGGGCCTTCTAGGTATTTACTGGACCTCCTGCTAGGCAAGTCCTTTATAATAACCTGAACTTCACTACAAAATTAATATTGTCCCATTAATCCTCCTCTGCTTCCACAGTCCTTATTTTTTTGAGTGTAAGAAATCTCCCTTAGGTTTGAGGAAGCAGTCAACCTAAATGTATGCAAAAGAGTGAAAGAACAGTGAATAGGGTTTGCCCTGAAGGTCTGGTTGACACTTGTCCTGATGTAATTATTAAAAGTGTGCCATCTCAGGGTGCCTGGGTGGCACAGCTGGTTGAGTGTTCACTCTTTTTTTTTTTTAATTTTTTTGATGTTTATTTATTTCTGAGACAGAGAGAGACAGAGCATGAACGGGGGAGGGTCAGAGAGAGAGGGAGACACAGAATCCGAAACAGGCTCCAGGCTCTGAGCTGTCAGCACAGAGCCCGACTCGGGGCTCGAACTCAAGGACCATGAGATCATGACCTGAGCCGAAGTCAGACGCTTAACTGACCAAGCTACCCAGGCGCCCCGAGTGTTCACTCTTGATTGCAGCTCAGGTCATGACCTCATGGTTCATGGGATCGAGTCCCGCACCAGGCTCTGTGCTGCCAGCGCGAAGCCTTCTTGGGATTCTCTCTCTCCCCCTGTCTCTGCCCCTACTCTGCTCTCTCTCTCTCTCTCTCTCTCTGTGTGTGTCTCAAAATAAATAAATAAACATTTAAAAAGGCATGCCATTTCACTTGCAAGAGGGTCTTGCTAGACACAATAGATTACATGCTCATATTGCTAATCAGTATTTGGTAAATCCAAGAAAAGCATCTCTGTATGTGGCATTGCAGGAAAGAAGACAAAGCAAAGTGTAGAGGGTCAGGATGAAGTGTGGGAGAGATTCTGGGGTCAGGTTTTTCAGTTACCCCTTACTCATCTAAATATGGAAGCCAGCTTCCTGTGTGGTCAGCCCCGAGGGATTCAACTCTCTAAAGCAAAGCATCGCATAGGAAACTAAAGCAACCAAACTAGCACAACTAAACGTTGTTCAACCTCCTCGTAAAATACACATAATGGTGTATACTCGCTCAGAGATGCTGTATATCTTATTTCATACATACACGCCGAAGGCAGAGATGGTCATTAATATTTCATAGACTGGGGCTTAGAGAAAGGAGTGCATGGGCAAAGTTGGAAGAAGCCACTCAGGACACCAGGAGTCAGAGCAGCAGAGCCTCTGTCGTGTTTGACCTTATATGAAGAATCCGGGGCAAGGTCCCCAACAGGAAATGAAGTAATGTGAGCTAGATGCAAAGTGATGCAGAGAAGACAGGATATACAGTCCTTATCAGACAGCAGCTCAGCAGGATGCTTTTGGTAGCACATGGTCACAGAGACCGCAAACTTCCGACCTAAGACAATTTCCGGAGACAGAGTGTTCATCCTTTTTTTTCCTCGTCTTCTTCTTCTTCTTCTTCTTCTTTTTTTTTTTTTTTTGTCTGAAACATTTTTTTTTTCTTTCAATGGGTGAATTAGGTTTCTGAATGGCTTTTAATCTGCTCAGGAATCAAAAACTTCAGTTTTTACTGTTTGGTCTCAAATTCGTATAAATTATGCAAATTGGTCACATTTATTTTTAAGTCGCAGATGTGTGTGTGCCTTCTGATTGCTTATTCTACAGAGTCAACGCAGGTAACCATGAGTAAGTGGGGGAATTTCCCGTTCTAAACACTTTCCAACCTTCTGCTCTTCTCTTTGAATTTACTCTTTGAACTTTCTACCTTTCTTCTCTGGTGGAATAACTCCTAAACACCAGAAATGAGTTGGTCTGGAAAGTATGAGCTGTTGTGTTTCTTCTCCCTGACTTGAGACAGTGAAGGTAAAATACGGAGTTCACGTATACATAAACCTGGACTATGAAAAATCTGACACTTTTTGAAAGGAAAAGATGTAAAAGAACTATAACAAAGATGAGATCTAGTGCTTCACCATCCCTCGGTACTTTACAGAAATTAATCCCAGGCTTCTTGACATGTAGCAAACATTTGGGGGGAATATTCTCAAAACGATGGTGTGGAAATACCAAATGTAACATATAGAAATTTTAGGCAGCCCAGGGCCTGAGTCACTGAGTGATTTAAAATGTATCCATTTGCCTTTGAATCTTGATAGATGCGTAAGGAATTTGAACAGAACTGCTTATCCTTCCTCCTATGGCTCTATTTGCACGTACTTATGTACTGAGAGAAGAGCCTCCAGGTAGAAGACGCTCAGGGATTATTACATTCTTCTGCCCAATCAATTTGAAGTTTAAATGCATTAAAATATTTCTGAGGCATGTGGATGACTCAGTCCATCGAGCGTCCAACTCTTGATTTCTGCTCCAGGCAAGATCCCAGGGTTGTGGGATCGAGCCCTGTGTTGGGCTCTAGGCTGAACGTGGATCCTGCTTAAGATTCTCTCTCTCTTTCTCTCCTACTCTCTCTTCTTCTGCTCCTCTCCTCCACTTGTGCTCTCTCTCTCTCTCTCTCTATATATATATATATATATATAAAGTAATTTTTTTTTGAAGTTGAAATATTTGTGAATTGGATTGGTCTTCACTGAGGCAAGATCTTAGGAAAGGAAAATGGAGCCCCTAAAAGGGAATTTTGCCAAGAGTAGGAGAAGTCTAGGCAGACGCGAAAAATCATAATAGTGTATTACGAATAATTTAAGACCAGCATAGTTGACAATTTAAGTAAAACGGACACATCCCAGACAAACACCTCTTCCAAACTTGGAACAAGAAGATATTTCTACCTTGGCATACTTCTGTAACTATTAAATAAATTCAATCCATAACTAAATACATCCTTTTGGGAAATAAATAAATCATGAAAACAAAACCAACAAAAACTCTATGCCCAGATAATTCTGTGTTCCAATTTACCAAACACATATGACAGAAAGAAGTTACAAATTCTTCCAAAGAAGATAAAAAGATCAAATCAGGAAAACACTAATCAAAACCTGGCCAGTCAATCTTACTCACGAAGAGAGATGAATAATTTTAAAAAATAAGCTTAGAAAACTGAACTCATGATACGTAAAAAATAATATACCACAAGAATATTGGTTTCATCCCAGGAAAACAATGCTAGTTTTTCATTCAAAAATCAATCAACTGAATTTACCACATTAACAAATCAAAAGGAAAAAAACTAACTCAAAAAGTATAAAATCAAGTATTTGAAAAATTGAACCACAGGACGCCTGGGTGGCTCCAGTCAGTTAAGCGTCTGACTTTGGCTCAGGTCATGATCTTGCAGTTTGCGAGTTCAAGCCCCACATCAGGGTCTGTGCTGACAGCTTAGAGCCTGGAGCCTGCTTCAGATTCTGTGTCTCTCTCTCTCTCTCTGCCCCTTCCCCTGTTTACATTCTGTCTCTCTCTTAAAAATAAATAAACATTAAAAATATATTTAAAAACGGAAATTTTAACCATAAATTTGTGATTGATGCCTATAATATACTAAGAATTATATGAGCCTCCTTAATGTATAGATTAGAGAGGAATGATATTTACAAATATCATACTAAAGGATAAATAATTGAGAAGCTTTCCTGTGAAATCAGAAATGAGACATGATATAGTAATGCAGTAATAATAAATAAATATATACAATAAACGTAAAAATTGAAGAGTCAAACATTTTTAATTAGTTTTCTAAAATGTTGAGATAACTTTAGATTCAAATGCAGTTGTAAGCTTTAACCAATTCATACCAATAGCAACATTTTGAAAAACTATAATATAATATCACCACCAAGATGTTGACACCAAATGTAGTTAAGATATAGAACAAATCCATTACCTTATGATTTTTTTGTTTTGTTTTGTTTTTGGTTGTCCTTTTAGAGGCAAATGCATTTCCTTCCTGCCTCTCCCTTATTTCTATCTGCCCTTGCCCTTGTCCATAAGCCCTGGCAACCATTAACCTATTCTTTATCTCTATGTTTTTGTCATTCCAAGAATGTGATAGGAATGAAATCATATGGTACGTAACAGTTGGGGGCTGGCCTTTTTTTTTTTTTTTTTTGCTCCGCATAATTCTCTGTGAATTGATCCAAGTAGTTGCAAGCATCAGTAGTTTCTTCTTTATTGCTAAATAGTATTTCATGGTATGGATGTGCCACAGACGAACCATTCACTCTTTGAAAGACATTTGGTGTGTTTTCAGTTTGGGGGCTGTTATGAATAAAATTGTTGCTATGAACATTTGTGTATACAGCCTTGTATGAAGTTAAGGTTTCATCACTCTGGAATAAATGTCCAGAAATGCAATTAATGGATGGTTTGGTAGTTGCGTGCTGGCTTATTAAGAAATTCTCCAACTCTTTTACTGTGGCTGCACCATTTTATGTTCCCATTAGCGCTGCGTTTTACATTTCCATTAGCCATACTGATAGTTATGCGATGACATCTCATTGTGACTTTAATTTGTATTTCCCTAATGGCTAAGGATGTTGAACATCTTTTCAAGTGCTTAGTTGTCACCTGTATGTCTTCTGCAATGAAATGTCTGTGTCTTTTGCCCAAACTCCTTAGATTGTTCGAAACGTGTTTACAAATAGAGTAAAACCTTGGATTGCGAGTAGCTTGCTCTGCGAGTGTTCTGCAAGATGAGCAAACATTTCTAATAAATTTTAACTCGATAAACAAGCCATATCTTGCAATGTGAGTAGCACAGGATGCCGAATGTCACGTGCTCACAACCGAGCCACTGATTCTTCTCTCTCTCTCTCTCTCTCTCTCTCTCACTTCAGGACAGTGGGTGATCCTCTCCCAGGCTTGGATGCTCAGTCAGGCTATGGTGTTTGCCAGAAATCAGTGATATTTCAGAATGTTGGAAGGTGACCCCAACCGGAACTCGTGTATTTTTTGTCACTTCAAAGCACCTATGGACAGTCCTTTGCTTTTCCATACAAGAATAAGCTTAGGAATGTTTTGTTTCATTCGAGGTCAGGCTGCCTGCAGATATAGACCCTTTCCTCTGCTGCCTTATTGCCAGGTACATTAAATACAGTATATGACAAGAGTTTATTAATACCGTACTGGGGTCAACATCCGTACAAGTTCATACAATGGCCCCCATGCAGAAAAAGGTTGAAAAGAAAGGCAGTAAGAAAAAGGATATGATTACGGTGGAGGTTAAAAAGGATATCAGCAAGAAGTATGAATTAGGTACGCAAGTGGCCGAAATTGCAAGATTTCATAAGGAGTCTACGTCTGCATCTCGTCTGAACAAGAGGAGGAGAAAAAGGCAGAAGACACCTTCACTTCAACTGACATTAGGGAGATGTGTCAAATGTGGGAAACAGTGCAAAATTTTGTAGACAAGCACCACCTGAATAAAGAGTAGCAGTGCAAGTGATGAATCGGTTTAATGACAATGCAACGTCACAGTTTCGCAAAATCCTCAAAAGGAGGCAAAAGCAAGTGTCGTTGAATAGGTTCTTGTTAAAGTTGCATGACAGGAAAAAAATTCCCTTGAGCCAATAGATAGCAGTGATTCTACGAGTGATAATGAAAATTGTCCCGCACGATAACCCTCCTCCCTTGTCACGAAGGCTCACACCAGCCACAAAGGTTTTCAAAGGTAAGTGCAGTTAACTTGTTTATTTTTCTTTATATTTTGTATTTCTTTTATTATTTTGTATTCTATTCCAGTATCACAATCATTTTTACATAAATATTTTGGGGTTGTGGAATGAATCATCTGAGTTTCTACCATTTCTTATGGGGAAATCTGCTTTGATATACAAGCACTTCGGATTACAAGCACGTTTCTGGAGCCAATTATGCTCACAAGCCAGTTTTAACACCCTTACTTCCACTCTGCAGTTTGCCTTTTCATATTCTTCATGGAGTCTTTTACAGAGCAATAGTTTTAATTGCCATTTTTATTGAATGTGTATTATTTTTCTGATTTCAGTTTCATTAATTTTTAAATTTTTTTAAATTTTTATTTTTAGAAAGAGAGAGAAGAGTGCAAGTGGGGGAGAGGGGAAGAATAAGACAGAGTAGAAGGAGAGAGAGAGAGAGAGAGAGAGAGAGAGAGAGAGAGAGAGAGAGAGAGAATCCGAAGCAGGCTCCATGCTCAATGTGGAGCTATGTGGAGCTTGATTCTACAACCCTGGGACCACGACCTAAGCTGAAATAAAGAGTCAAATGGTCAACTGCATGAGCCACCCTGGCACCCCTCAATGTCATTAAGTTTTAATCTTACATTTATTATGTCCTTTCTTCTGTTTGCTGTGGGTTTATGTTGCTCTTCTTTTTCTATTTCTTGAGATAGAAGTTTAGGTCATTGATTTCACTCTCTCTGTTTTATAATAAAAGCATTTAGTACTATAAATCCCCCTCTTACCACTGCCTTAGCTGCATCCTACAGAGATGGATAGATTGTATTTATTCAGTCCAATATCTTTTCCCATTTTCTTTTTCTATTTGATCCAGGGATGATTTGGAAATATGTTGTTTCATTTGTAAGTACCTGGAGGTTTTCTTATCTTCCCATTATCAGCTTCTAGTTTGATTCCATTGAGGTCAGAGCAAATTTTGTACTGTTTCCATACTTTTCAATTTATTGAAGTTTGTTTACTTGCCCAGGATATAGTGTACCTTGATATATGTTTATCAGGCTTTTGAAAAGGAAGTATATTCTAGTCTTGTTAGGTTGAGTATTATATAAGTGTCTATTAGGTCTTGTTGGTTGATGGTGGTGTTGAGTGTTTCTATATTATCATTCACTATATGTTTAGTTATTCTACCAATTATTGAAAGAGAAGTATTAATATCTTCTACTATGATTGCAGATATGTTTTCGTCTCCTTTCATGTCTGTAAATTTTGCTTCACGTATTTCACAGCTCTGTTTTTGTAACATTTATATTTAAGATTGTTATGTCTTCTTGGTAAATTAACTTTTATCATTAACTTATTTCTGGCAATAATTTTTTCAACTCATAAGGCTATTTTACCTGTTATTAAATAGCTGCCCTTGCTTTCTTTTTATTAACACTTTTCTTTTTCTCTCAACCTAGGTGTAACATTATAACTAAAAATAATTAACTTTTCTCAGCATATTTGTGTCACAGTTTTTAAAAAAATTTTTTTTTAACATTTATTCATTTTTGAGAGTGAGAGAGACAGAGCATGAGCGGGAGAGGGGCAGAGAGACAGGGAGACACAGAATCTGAAAGAGGTTCCAGGCTCTGAACTGTCAGCACAGGGCCCGACGCGGGGCTTGAACTCACAGAGTGAGTCACGGAGTGCGAGATCATGACCTGAGCTGAAGATCAAGACCTGAGCTGGGTGACTGAACCACCCAGGTGCCCCATTTGTGTCATAGTTTTTAATCCACTCTGTCAATCTCTATTTTCTAAGTGTTTAGACCATATACATTTAGTGTAGTTGCTGATATGTTAGGGCTTTGTCACTTTATTTTTTGATATGTGTTTGTTCCCTGTTTTATGTTTCCCTGTTTTCTTTTTCTTGTCTTTTTGTAGATGACTTGAACATTCTTTTTAGAATTGCCTTTTGGTTTCTCTATAATATTTTTGAATGCATGTGTTTTTTAGTGATTTCTCTAAGTATTACATTTTATATGCACAACTTACCACAATCAACTGGTGTTGATATACCAGTTTGAGTAAAGTGTAGAAAACGTACCTCCCTTTATTTCTCTTTGTCCTCCCCTAATTAAATATAATTTAAAAATATTCCCTCTAAATATATTTAGTACCACATCAACCATCAAGTGATTTGGAAAACACAAGATGGGAAGTCAAGTCTATTGCATTTATCCATATTTTTTTCTTATTGTGTTCTTTCTTCCTGCCTTATGATCAAATGTTCCTTCTTGAAGTGTTACCTTTCTATTTAGAGAACTTCCTTTAACTATTCCTTTAATTCTTCTTTCCTTATTCTACTTATTTAGGATAGGTCTGTTGGTGACGGATTCAAAGTTTACCTTTAACAGAGAATGTCTAGATTTCCCTTTCTGTCCTGAAGGATATTTTCATTAGGTATAGGATTCTGAATTTTCTGTCCTTTATTTCAGCACTTGGAAAATATAATGGTAGTCTTATATCCTGTCATTCAAGTTTTCTTCCTTATGGGTAGGGTTTTGTTATTGTCTCATTGCTTTCAAAATCTGTTTTTGTATTAATTTTTAGAAATTTGACTATGATATGTCTTGCTGTGAATTTCTTTGTATTTGCCCTTTTTTAGGGTTTGCCCAGTTTCCTGGATATGAAAGTTTCTGTTTTTCGCCAAATTTGAGATTTCAACCTTTAATTTTTAGAATACATTTTTAGCTCTACCCTTTTTTCTCTCCTTCTGGAACTCTAGTGATATGGATGCTACACAATTTGTTATGGCCCAACAGATCTCTAAAGCTTTCCCCCATGCCCCTGGTCTATTTTCTCTCTGTTCAGTTTAATTTCTCTTTTTCTGTCTTTAAGTTCACTGTTTTTTTTCCCACTGTCCTTTGCATTCTGCTGTTGATCCTATTTATTCATTTAAACAAAGCTTTTTTTTTTTTTTTGGTTATTGTAATATTGAGTTCTAAAATTTTCATTTACTTCTTCTTTATATCTTATTTACTGAGACATTCCATTTATTCATTTGTTTCAAATGTGTCCATAATCACTGGATGAAGATTTTGTATGGTGGTTACCTTAAACTTCTTGTCAGATAATTCTAGTATCTAACAACTTTAAGATTATTCTCTCTTATCATAGTGATTGTAGCCATTGTCTTTTCTCATATAAAAATCAATAGGCAAAAATCTATTGCATTTCTCTACACTGATAATGAATTATCAGAAAGAGAAATTAAGAAAACAATCCTATGTACAATCATATCAAAAATAATGAAATACCTAAAGAATAAATATAACCACAGAGGTAAAAAGCCCATATATTGAAAACTACAAGAAAAAAACCTGTACGTTGAAAACTACTAGGCATTAACGAAAGAAATTAAAGAAATCTTGAATAAACGGAAAGATATTTTATAGCCTTGGATCAGAAGAATTAATAACGTGAAAATGTCTTTACCACGTAAAGCAGTCTACAGATTCAATGCAATTCCTATCAAGTTACAGACATTTTTCACAGGAATAGAACAAACTATCCTAAGATATGTGTGAAACCACAAAAGACCTTGAATAGCCAAAGCAATCTTTAGAAAAACAACAAACAAGTTTTTGGCCACTTCATTTAAGTTGTTGACTTTGCTGGTTTATTATATGATTATATGCTTTTATTATCCTTTTAATGTTGACATAATAGGTAGTAATAGTTGTTTCACTCAGGATACTGATGATTTCTGTTCTCTCTTCATTTCTCTCTCTCTCCGTTTTTTTTTTTTTATTACTCTTATTAGTCTAACTAATTGCCTATCTTTAAAAAAATAAATAGGTCTTTATATTGTCAATTTTGTTTTCTGTTTTGCTGATTTCTACTTTTTATTATTTCCTTATTTCTACACACTTAGAGTTAAATTTGCTTTTATTTTTCTAGCTCATTAAGGTAGTACTTTTGGTCATTGATTATAGAATTATTTTCTTCCTTTATAATCATACGCAAAGTAGAGACTGGCAAGCTGTGGCCTGTGGGCCAAATTCCATCTCATACCTCATTTAATAAATGACGTTTTATTGAAATACTGTTATGCCCTCTTTTTACCTATTATCTATGGCTGCTTTTGAGCTAGAAAGTCAAATCTGAATTTTTGTGACAAAGATTATATGTCCTTCAAAATTTAAAATATTTACTATCTGGCTTTTTATACCAAAAAGTTTGTGGATGTTTGATTTAAAATTAGAAATTTGCCTCTAAAAATTGATTTTTATTTATTTTTATTTTTTAAAGTTTATTTTGAGAGAAAGAGAGAATATGAGCAGGGGAGGGGCAGAGAGAGAGGAAGAGGAGAGAATTACAAACAAGCTCTGCAGTTCCAGCACAGAGCCTAACATGGGCTCGAACTCATGAACTGTGACATCATGACCTGAGCTGAAATCCAGAGCCAGAAGTTTAACCAACTGAGCCACCCAGCTGCCCCACCTCTAAAAATTGCTTTAAATCCATCTCCCCAATTTTAATGAAAACTATTTTTTAACTGCTTTATGACGATCTGTTATCCAGAAGAAAGTTCTTAAATTTGCAAATATGGGTTTTTCACTTTGCAGGGGAGATACTGAGACTTGTTTATTGCTCAACATATGATATATCTTGGTGAATGTGCCATGTGCATTAAAAAATAATGAGTGTTCTGGGGTGCCTGGGTGTCTCAGTAGGTTGAATGCCCATCTTCAGCTCAGGTCATGATCTCACCCCTGGAGAGTTCAAACCCCGCGGAGAGTTCTGTGCTGACAGCTCAGAGCCTGGAACCTGCTTCAGATTCTATGTCTCTCTGTCTCTCTGCTTCTCCCCCACTAGCACTCTGTGTGTGTGTGTCTCTCTCTCTCAAAAATAAATAAACATTAAAAGAAAGAAAGAAAGAAAGAAAGAAAAGAAAGAAAGAAAGAAAGAAAGGAAAAGAGTGTTCTGAAATTGTTAGATGCATGGTTCTATAATTATCAGATCGAGGTGGCTGATAGTTTTGTTCAAATCTCCAATGTTTTATTGATGTTTTGACTAGCTGTTCTATCAATTGTTGATAGAAGGAAAGTTGAAATTATTTGTGAAGATTATTGAATTGTCTATGTTATTAAGCTCATTCATATCTAAAGTATGTAAACATGTCCTGCACATGCCAATTTCAGGGACCAACCTGGGTATTTTATGATGCTTATACATAGATTATGAAAAAGCATTTTCCAGCTTTCTCCTTTCTGGGATTCTCTTCTCCTTCTCCTTCTCCTTCTCCTTCTCCTTCTCCTTCTCCTTCTCCTCCTTCTCCTCCTTCTCCTCCTTCTCCTCCTTCTCCTTCTCCTCCTTCTCCTCCTTCTCCTTCTCCTTCTCCTCCTCCTTCTCCTCCCCCTCCTCCTCTTCCTCCTCCTTCTTCTTCTTTTTCTTTCTTCTTCTTCTTCCTTCTCTCTCTCTCTCTCTCTCTCTCTCTCTCTCTCACATAGCCACAGTTGTTTTGATTCCTTTCTGTGGCAATCATAAAAGTGGGCCTTTCAAATCTTCATCTTTAGTCATTTGATGACATCATATTTTCCCCTCTGAAATCTATCATCACATTTATACCAAAGCCACACTTCTCACAGGCTTCTCTCAGCCAATGAATGAGTTTAGAGAGATACTGAAAGAAGTGTATTCCCAGGAGATGTGGAATTTCTCTGAGAGACAACTTTGCTTTGAAGAATTCTGGTCAGGGTTGACTTGCTGTTTCATTTTTGTTTTTGGTTTTTTGTGTTTTATTTTTTTGAACTATACTACAGTCTTTAGCTTTTTTCCACTCAACTTTCCTTCCTTCTTTTCTTTACATGGTAGAATACAATGACCCTACTGTCTTTCCCTGGATCTTCCCTGTTTGTCTTTATCTGCATTTTCCCTCACAAACCTATTATGTGTTTAGTTTTTCCTTAGAATTTGCTAGCCAAACTAACATACTTTCCCTGGATCCTCTAATCAGAAAAATTCTATAATTTCTATTAGGATTATCACCCATACCGGACAATCTGCTGCATGCCCAGAGACAAAACCATAATAACATTGAGAAACTCATCTTCATGTTAGTATCTTCTCCAAGCTGCGATTTATTTCCACAGTATGATCGCCACTAATTACTCTAATAGATACTTAGCCTTTTTTTTTTAATTTAGTACAGTTCATATAATTTAATGAGCAAAAGTATGGGTCTGTATGTGTGGGAGGTGGATTGGGTAACACTAACATAATGGAAGCAGAAATGTCTAAATATTCAACCTATCACTTCTTAGACATTGAGATTCCTCTTTAGGATGGTTTTGTGTCTATTTACCCTTCATCTTTAATATCTCTGAATTTACATTCCAAGAAAAACAAAGGTGACTTTAGTTGTAAGAAACAACAAAAACTATGTGTCCATTGACTAAAACAATTAAGAATCAGTGTCTCCTGAAACAAGATAGTCAGAGGTAAGGTTTCGGTATTAAATACAATCATCTGGATGTACATAACAGGGAATTTGACCCAAGATGTCTTAAACATTATCTGGAGGTAGATTCAGAGAGGGTAATTTCAGTAGTTCAAGTATTAAGAGCAGTCTACCTGTTTTGGTATTTTTGTGGATTAGGTTGAATTATTTTCACTAATGGTCACAAGATGGCTGTATCTGTTCCAAGGATCACATACACACATAAAGGCAACCAGTGGAGACGAGGAGTGTATATTCTATAATATGTGATCTTTTGCGTATGCTGTTGGATAAAGTGTCAGTGGTCTGTCAATGAGAGATTACAAGGATTTATAAGCATTTCTGTTTTCCTGTCTGATCAAATTCTCATACCACTCAGGTTGTTGTTAATACCATAGCCTTTGAAATAACCTTCTTTTCCACGTCTTCCTGTTTCACACTCTTCTTCCTGATTGGAGACACTTCACATTCTAGTTCTTAGCATATTTCCCCTTGAGCTATTTACACAGGTACCAGAACCTTTAGTGATCCCAAAGTTCTAGACTAGATGTTATATGTGTCTGAGAAAGTTTACTTAGGTAATCTGCCCAATTCGTCTTTATTAAGGGTTGTCACATCTGAATAATTATCAAGGTATTCTAGCTGTCCCTCAATTATATTACTTACAATGGAAATAATTGTAACTATAATATAAGGTAGTTGCAAAGGTTTAATGAGTCACTACGTGTGAAACACTTAAAATAGTGCATGACTGAAAGTTGGTACTTAACAAATGTTAGCTTTTACAACTCACTGGTTTTCATAACCCAATTGCTGGCAAAGAATTGATGTTACCATGACTATTGAGACCAATTGGGATTCATCTCCTCAGTTAAATGATTGTATTTACTGATCCTTGATATGCCTTGGCCACATGGAAGAGAGTGAATGCCTGAACAGACTCTTAATTCATATTAGAAAAGTAACAGGGAGCAATTGCCTTCTGGGTAGAAAATCATTATGACCTGCAACAATTATTTAAAAAGATTTGCTAAAAAGAAATCTTTGTTAGTGATCTTCAGATTCAAGCTCTGGAACTTTATGTCCCTAGCTTACATTGATCTTAGTCTCCTAACAGGAAATTGAAAACCACATCAGGTAATTTGAAAAAAAAGAATTAAGTGCTATTGTCCAACACCATAGAGGTTTTCTACGATACAGAATTTAAAGAAGTGCGTGGGGAGTAGCAAGATCAGATAAAAAGGAAACAAAATAGATCCGGTGCACATCAGTGGCAAAAACTTGAAATGAAGAGGCTTAACATATCTTGTGATGCGTGTGGTAAAATCCTGGGTTGGAAATCAAAAATAGATGTGATGTGAAGATTGACTGCTCATGATGTATAAACTTTGGGAAATAGTTCTATTCCACTAATTCATTTATTCATTCACTTATTTAACAAATATTTAACGGACAACCACTCTGCCCAACACCGACATAGGTACTGGAGCCACAGAACTGGACAAAACAACCATGATATCTGTGCTTTTAAGGAATGTGCAGTCTAGCAAGGACACCAGACCATTAGTAATTTAGTCTTTTTTCTTGTCTTGGTCATTCTAGCTAAAGGTTTAACATTTTGTTGATCACAAAACAAAAACAAAAACAAAAACAAAAACAAAAAACAAAAAACACAAAAAAGCGACCAAATCTGTGGTATTACTGATTTTCTATACTGATTGTCTATTCTCTATTTTTCTCTCAAATTTTTTATTCCCTTGCCTCTTCTTATTTTAGGTTTAGTTTGCTCCTTTATTTCTAGTTTGTTAAGGTAGAAAGCTAAGTTGTTGATTGGGTTTCCTATTTTATTTAAAAAATAATTTTTTTTTTAATGTTTATTTACTTTTGAGACAGAGAGAGACAGAGCATGAACGGGGGAGGGGCAAAGAGGGAGACACAGAATCTGAAACAGGCTCCAGGCTCTGAACCATCAGCACAGAGCCTGACGCGGGGCTTGAACTCACGAACCACGAGATCATGACCTGAGCCGAAGTCGGACACTTAACCGACTGAGCCACCCAGGCGCCCCTGGACTTCATATTTTAAATTATTGGCTATATGGCAATACATTTTCCTCTAGGAAATTCTTTCACTGCACCCTATAAGGGTTTTTTTTTTCCTTTTGATGTTGTATGTTTATTTTTGTACATATGACAGATTTTCTAACTCATCACGTGGTTTCTTCTTTGACCCATTGTTATTTAGGAATGTGTTGTTTAGTTTATACGTATTTATGAATTTTCCAAATTTCCTTCTACTATTAATTGTTAATTTCATCCCGTTATGGTCAGACAACATACTTTATATGACTCTAGTCATTTTAAATCAATTAAGACTTGTCTTAATGTGTTTTGACCTAACATATGGTCATTATGGAGAATATGTCCCCTTGAAAATAATTCTTGTCATTAAGTGAAACGTTCTATGGATGTTTGTTAAATCTAACTGGCTTATAGTGTTGTTTAAATCTTCCACCGTCTGGTTGTTATTCTGTTTAGTCTTATTTATTACAGAAATTGAGACACTGAAATCTCCAATTTTTGTCACTGAATTAATATTTTACTCAAACATAATTGACATACAATATGATATTAGTTTCAGGAATATATCACGATTTGATATTTGTAAATATTGCAAAATGATCACCTCTATACATCTAGTTAACATTTATCACCACCACACAATTATTAGTTTTCTTATGATGAGAACATTTAAGATTCACTCTCTTAGCAACTTTCAAATATACAATATAGTACTATTAATTAATCCAGCTACATTTAACGTAATAACTGGTTTGTTAGGGTTTAGGTCTCCTATTTTGCTATTTGTTTTCTATGTGTCTCAGATCTTATCGTACCTCTACTTTCCATTACTGTCTTCTTTTACGTTAAACAGATATTTTCTAGTGTGCAATTTAATTATTTTGATTCACTTTACTGTGCATTTTCCAAGTAATTCTCTTAGTGGTTGCCCTGGGGCTTATTATTCACATCCTGACTAATGACAATCCAGTTCCAGTTAATAAAAACTTACTTTCGGGGCGCCTGGGTGGCTCAATCGGTTAAGCGGCCGACTTCGGCTCAGGTCATGATCTCGCGGTCCATGAGTTCAAGCCTCGCGTCGGACTCTGTGCTGACAGCTCAGAGCCTGGAGCCTGTTTCAGATTCTGTGTCTCCCTCTCTCTGACCCTCCCCTGTTCATGCTCTGTCTCTCTCTGTCTCAAAAATAAATAAACGTTAAAATAAATAAATAAATAAATAAAAATAAATAAATAAAAACTTACTTTCAGTAGGATCCATAAACTTTGCTCTTACATAGCTCTGTTCCCTGTCCCTCCCTTTGTACTACTGTCATAAAGTTACATCGCTATGCATTACACATCTGCACAAATTTACAAATTATACGTATATGCAAATCTTTTGTTTCATGCAGTTGTCCTTTAAATCAGATAGGAGAAAATAGAATTATAATAAAAATATATTTATGCCCTGCCTTTTATATTTATCTATATAGTTACCTTTACCAATGGTCTTAATTTTTTTCGTGTGAATTCAAATTGCTATCTAGTGTTTTTCATTTTAGCCTGAAGGACTCTCTTCAGCATCCTTGTGTGGCAAGTCTGATAGTAACCAATTCTCTTACTTTCTATTTATCTGGCAATGTCTTCCTCCTCTCCTTTATTTTTGAACGATAGTTTTTATGGATATCGAATTCTTGGTTGAAATTTCTTTTAGCACTTTGGATTTTGAATATGTCACGCACTGTTTTTCTGGCTACATGTTTTCTCTTCCTTTTTTATTTCTTTTTAAATTTTTTAATGTTTATTCATTTTTGAGAGACAAAGAGAGACAGAGGGCGAGCAGGGGAGAGGCAGAGAGAGAAGGAAACACAGAATCTGAAGCAGGCTCCAGGTTCTGAGCTGTCAGCACAGAGCCCGACATGGGGCTAGAACCCACGAACTGCAAGATCATGACCTGAGCCGAAGTCGGACACTTAACGGACTGAAGCACCCAGGCACCCCTGGCCTCCATGTTTTCTAGTGAGAAACCAGCTAATCAAAATTCTTTTATTTCTTTAAATATGTTTGCTTTTCTCCTTCGAAAATATTTAAAACATCTGATCTAAAATGTTTGCCCTTAATCTCTGCTTTCACAGAGCCTTAAGTTTAGTCAGATGGAAGAATTTAGGGTCTTCTTGGGTCTTTCTTGGGTGTCTTCACAACCCTACACATGTGTACAGAATTCTATGTTTTTAGCAATGTGTTTGACCTTTCCAAGACCCTCTATCCCCCAAATTTCACTCATAATTTTTTGTCAATCTTTCCTTTGCCCTAACTCTTACTGCCACCTCAGGCAGCAACAATGTTCAGCAACTGGGTTCAATGGTTTTTGACAAATGCCCCTGGAGAATATCTGCTTGCACTAAGCAAGCTCTGTGTGATGATTGCAAGTCAAATAAAGACGTGCCTTATAGGCAGGACTTTCCAGAAAAATGCCTGATAGTTCAAAGAATGACTACTCTGAAAGTTTTCTTTTGAGGACTTCCAAATTCTTCTTGTCCCCTCTGGTTCTTGTTAGGCTACTATTTTCCCCAGCTATTGTAGTTGAAAGACTGTTGGTTTTCAAGATTACTGTGAGGCTGAGAAGAAAGAGATGGGAAAAGAACAAATCAAAACACCCCAAATATCACTGTTCTTTAGGAGATTCATCTATTTCCTTGAGTAAATTATTTTAGGTTTTTGTCACTCTTTGGTTAATTCCCAGCATCTTGAAAAAATTGGTATTGGTAACAAATTTTGTTATTGGTCTTGTTGATTTTGTGAGGGGATAGCTTTCTGTATGTCTCAATGCCACCCTCCCTGCTGATATCTGGCAAGACAAATTAAACAAATAATTATGATAAAATATGCTTAGTATTTTGATAGGAAAAAATTTTAAAAAGCTATAGAAGCATATATTGGGAATGTGCTTTAGTATCAATGTAGCTCTATGAAAAAATTAACATTAATATGAAAAGTAAAAAAATGAGCAGAAAGCTTCCAGGTGAATAAGGCAGGAGAAAGCCTTTTTATTATCATTATTTTAAAAAAATTATTTATTTATTTTTGAAAGAGAAAAAGTGTAAGTGGGGAGGAGCAGGGAGAGAGAGAGAGAGAGGGAGAGAGAATCGCAAGTATGCTCCACACTGTTAGTGCAGACCCCAATGTGGGACTCAAACCCCCAAACCATGAGATCATGACCTGAGCTGAAGTTGGACACTTAACTGACCAAGCCACCCAGGTATCCCAAAAACTTTTTAGATAGGGACAGCTGGTATAAGTCTCATAGATGAGAGGAAGGATGGTCCAGTCAAGGAACTGACAAAAATTCAGGAATCTGGATGAAAGCAGGACTCAAGCATGAAGCAAGAAACAAAGAACCAAATAAATACTGCTAAATAATCTAGAATCATTTTAACCGTAGTGGGAAGTCTCTAACATGCTATAAACTGGTGGCTGAGATCAGATATTCATTTTTAGAAGTATCATTCAGGCAGGCTAACTAATCCAGTGTGGTTGTAGTGAGCTGTTACCATAGAGAGATTATTATATTCAAGACTCGTGCAGTGACAGTAGAGATGAAGGAATGTCATGGAATTAACGACCTGTTGATAAAAGTAGTCTGATCGATTGGATGAGAGAATTTAAGGAGAGAAGGTACAGAGTCAGAGTCAGGAGTCATCCCCATGTTTTGATTCACGGGGCAGCATTCCTTAAATAGAGTCGAGAATAAAGGTTCAACAAGTACTTTAACAGATATTTGGAAATAGACATCTTACTAAAGTCATACCTTTCTGTACTCACTCTACATGTACATGGACTAAATGCTCCAATCAAAAATGATAATACGGTAGCAGAATTGATAAGCAACCAGGACTCATCTGTACACTACTTACAAGAGAGTCATTTTAGACCTAAAGACACCTGAATATTGAAAGTAAGGGGATGGAGAGACACCTATCATGCTAGTGATCATCCAAAGAAAGCTGGAGTAACCATACTTATATCAGACTAAGTAGATTTTCAAACAAAGACTGTAACAAGAGATGGAGAAGGGCATTGTATCATAATTAAGAGGTCTATCCACCAAGAAGATCTAACAGTTGTAAATATTTATGCCCCCCAGGTGGAATACCCAAATATATAAATCAATTAATCGCAAACATAAAGAAACTCACTGATAATGATATCATTATAGTAGGGGACTTCAACACCCCCCTTGCAGCAAAGGACAGATCATCTAAGCAGAAAATCAACAAGGAAACAAGGGCTTTGAAGGACACACTGGACCAGATGGACTTAACAGATATATTCAGAACATTTCATCTAAAACAGCAGAATACACGTTCTTCTCAAGTGCACATGGAACGTTCTCCATAACAGATCACATACTGGGTCAAAAATCAGCCCTCAACAAGTATAAAAAGATTGAGATAATATCTTGCACACTTTCAGACCACTACACTATGAAACTCAAAATCAACCACAAGAAAAAATGTCGAAAGACCAAGAATACTTGGATATTAAAGAACATCCTACTAAAGAATGAATGGGTTAAGCAAGAAGTTAGGAAATTTAAAAGTACATAGAAAGCCAATGAAAATGAAAACACGACAGCCCCAAACCTCTGGGATATCACAAAGGTGGTCATAAGAGGGAAGTATATAGCAATCCAGGCCTTTCTAAAGAAAGAAGTAAGGTCTCAAATACACAACCTAACTTTACACTTAAAAGAGCTGGAAAAAGAACAGCAAAAAAAGCTCAAAACTGTCAAAAGGAGGCAAATAATGAAGATGGGAGAAGAAATCAGTGATAGAGAAATAAAAAAAAAACCAGTAGAACAGATCAATGAAACTAGGAGCTGGTTCTTTGAAAGAATTAATAAAATTGATAAACCGCTAGCCAGACTGATCAAAAAGTAGAAGGAAAGGACCCAGATAAATAAAACCATAAATGAAAGAGGAGATCACAACCAACACTGCAGAAGTACATACAAAAATAATAATATGAACAATGATATGCCAACAAATTGGGCAATCTGGAAGAAATGTACAAATTCCTAGAAACATATAAACTATCAAAACAGAAACAGGAAGTAATAGAAAATTTGAACAGACCCATAACCAGTAAAGAAATTGAATCAGTAATCACAAATCTCCCTAGAAACAAGAGTCCAGGGCCGGATGGCTTTCCAGGGGAATTCTACCAAACATTTATAGAAGAGTTAACACCTATTCTTTTGAGGCTGTTCCAAAAAATAGAAATGGAAGGAAAACTTCCAAACTCATTTTAAGAGTCCAGCATTACCTTGATTCCAAAACCAGACAAAAAAGGAGAAACCACTAAACCACTAAAAAGGAGAACTACAGACAGATTTCCCTGATGAACAGGGACACAAAATTTCTCTACAAGATACCAGCCAAGTGGATCCAACAATATATTAAAAGAATTATTCATCATGATCAAATGGGATTTATTCATGGGATGCAGAACTGGTTCAATATCTGCAAATCAAACAATGTGATACACCACATCGATAAGAGAAAGGATAAGAATACCATGATCCTCTCAATAGATGCAGAAAAAGCATTTGACAAAATACAGCATTCGTTCCTGATAAAAACCCTCAAGAAAGTAGGGATAGAAGGACCATAACTTAACATCATAAAGGCTATATACAAAAGACCCACAGCTAATATCATCAATGGCGAAAACCTGAGAGCTTTCCCCCTAAAGTCAGGAACGTGACAGGGATGTCCACTGTTATTCAACATAGTGTTGGAAGTCCTAGCCTCAGCAATCAGACAACAAAAAGAAATAAAAGTCATCCAAATCGGCAAGGAGGAAGTCAAACTTTCACTATTTGCGGACGACATGATACTCTACATGGAAAACCCAAAAGAATCCACCAAAACACCGCTAGAATTGTTACATGACTTCAAAGTTGCAGGGTACAAAATCAATGTACAGAAATTGGTTGCATTTCTATACATCAGTAATGAAGCAGCAGAAAGAGAAATCAAGGAATCGGTCCCATTTATAGTTGCACCAAAAACTATAAAATACTAGGAATAAACCTAACCAAAGAGGTGAAAAATCTATACACTGAAATTTACAGAAAGCTTGTGAAAGAAATTGAAGAAGACACAAAGAAATGGAAAAACATTCCATGCTCTTGGATTGGAAAAAAAACTATTGTTAAAATGTTGATACTACCCAAAGCAATCTACATATTCAATGCAATCCCTATCAAAATAACACCAGAATTTTTCACAGAGCTAGAACAAACAATCCAAAAATTTGTATGGAACCACAAAACCCCCAAATAGCCAAATAATGTTGAAAAAGAAAACGAAAGCTGGAGGCATCACAATTCTGGACTTCAGGACATATTACAAAGTTGTAATCATCAAGACAGTATGGTACTGACACAGAAACAGACGCATAGAATAGATCAAGGGAACAGAAGAGAAAACCCAGAAATGGACCCACATACATATGGCTAACTAATCTTTGACAAAGCAGGAAAAAATATCCAGTTGAAAAAAGACATTGTCTTCAGCAAATGGTGTTGGGGGAAACTGGACAGCAACATGCAGAAGAATGAACCTGGGCTGCTTTCTTACACCATACACAAAAATAAACTCAAAATGGATGAAAGACCTAAACATAATACAGGAAGCCATCAAAATCCTAGAGAAAAGAGGCAACAACCTCTTTGATCTCAGCCATAGAAACTTCTTAGACATGTCTCCTGCGGCAATGGAAACAAAAACAAAAATGAACTACCGGGACCTCATCAAAATAAAATCTTCTGCACAGCAAAGGAAATGATCAGCAGAACTAAAAGACAACAGAATGGGAGAAGATATTCACAAATGACATAAGTGATAAACGGTTAGTATCAAAAATCTATAAATAACTTAATTGAGCTGGTGTAATCACTTTGGAAAACAGTATGGAGGTTCCTCAGAAAATTGAAAATACAACTACCCTATGACCCAGCAATTGTGCTACTAGGTATTTATCCAAAGGATATAAAAATGCTAATTGAAAGGGGCACAGGCTCCCCAATGTTTATAGCATCCCTATTGACAATAGTCAAAGTATGGAAAGAGCCCAAATGTCCATCAACAGGCGAATGGATGAAGAAGAAGTGACACACACACACACAGGAATATAACTCAGCCATGAAAAAGAATGAATTCTTGCCATTTGTAACAACATGGATGGAACTAGAGTGTATGACGCTAAGCGAAATAAGTCAGAGAAAGACACATATGATTTAACTCATATATAAAATTTAAGAAACAAAACAAGAATGTATGGGAAAGGAAGCAAAAATAATATAAAAACAGAGAGGGAGACAAAAGGTAACAGACCCTTAAATACAGAAAACAAACTGAGCGTTGCTCGCGGGGTGTTGGTGGGTGGGTGGGCTAAATGGTTGATGGGCGTGAAGGAGGACCCTTGTTGGGATGAGCACTGAATATTATATGCAAGTGATGAATCACTGAATTGTACTCTTGACAATTATTATGACACTATATACGAAATCATTATTACACTATGTATGCTAACTTGGATTTTAATTAAAAAAAAAAAAAGAAAAAAGGGCAGGGGCCTGTCTTCTCTAACTTCTGGTTTAGAAAGTGACTTTTCATCCGCAGTGAATGCAGTGGTGTATTTTCATTCTGGGCTGAGGCACTCATTCCCTCCGCTGCCCAAGAGTTGGCAACTGAAGGCTTTAGCCGAACCTCTGTGGTATGACTTTCAGTCAAAGGGTCCCAACTTCTCAAAGTCATACCCTCTGTCAGGACCGACTGAAGCGAATGACCGGTTCATGTGAGACTACAGACACTTGGACCTCCCGCCTTATGCCGGGACAAATTGAAAGGGGCCTCTCGGCTCCAGAGTTCCCTGTGGTGTCCGCTAAAGCTTTTGTTGGGACTGAATCGCAGTTCAAAGGTTTCCTCGGCCCAGACAGAGGTTTTGATTTTGAAATACCTCCCTAATTAACACCCTGCATGCACACCCCTATCTGAGAGTCTGGCTCTTGAGGAACATTACCTACACCACAATCAGAAGAAATAGCAGGAACATATCCTCGCAAAAAAGTAGAGTTCCATCCTTGATCTATTAAATTTTTGAATGATGCATGCAATCTTTACTCCTTAGGAGCTAGTGCTACAAAGGAATGAGCAAATGTAGAATTTTTCTGCAGCCTCTATCTTGACAACAGCCGCTTTTCCAACTCCCTCCTTGACTGTGACATTTTGGAGGGATAATTATAACGAATATTTTGGCTCTTCAGTAAACACATGGAAATGAATCTTTTGCATGAAACCTATCATATTTGCAGAAGCCACAAAAATTACTCCTACGAAAGGAAAGCGAAAATGGTTCTATTTACTGAGATCAGAGTATGTAGGTTCATATTTCATCTTATCAGCAGTTGCATTTGCCCATTTTTAAGTAGTCACTTTAGCCAGGGGAACGGTATACTCTGGCTGACAACCTCCTAAGACCATATTATGTGAGCCAAATATTTTTACAAAGACACAGAAAGGAAGAGGATATGAAGACATAATTTATCAGTGTGACTATCATAGCTGAGACTATTTTCATTGACCACATGAGTGATTGATTAAAATGGTAGGTGTACCGAATTGAATGTGATTGAATGGTAACGTCAATGAGCACCCAGTATCCACAAGCACAACAGAGCAGATCCAATATTAATTTAATGAATAAAATAGGAAGCATCTTTATTTGTCCAGGCTTTCAACTCCGAAGCACTAGTGTCCTAAACTTCTCAATAAAAAACAGACAAGTAAGAACCATAAGCGGAAAAGACGAGTGCCATGATTCCCGCCCTGGAGGTCTACAGTCTAATTTTAGATTATAAGCCTCATATAGAAATCATTTTACCTGTAAAAACGTAATTGTAAAATGATATAATTACACAATATGGTAAAAGGGAGAGATCTAATAATAAGCCTTGCTAGGGGACCGCAGGATAAACTAGTTGTACATAATGAATTTAACAATCTTAGTTTCAATGTTGAAACAGTTTTTCAACCGGCCAGATTTTAGGAAAGCCTACCTTTCTCTTTTCATTAAAGTCTTAGAATTCATTTGCAGCTAAGTAAGGATGTAACGCCCCACATCTGTTTCCTTTACACGTTTCTTTTGATTTGACCACAAAAACTACGTAATTTATGGGAAGTCAATTTAACTTACTTACTTAGAAACAAGAAGTTACAAAATTTCAGGGGTATTTTTTAGGGGTACTGGAAGTTTATACCTTTATTTTGGGTTTAAGAAAAATAATTATTTAATTAAGGTCATGGTTTATAGCTTTTTTTTTTTTTTTGGAGGGAGAGAGAGAGGGTGTGAAAATAATTATTTAATTAAGGTCATAGTTTATAACTTATTTTTTTTTTTTTTGGAGGGAGAGAGAGAGGGTGCGAGTGAATGAGGGGCAGAGAGAGAGAGAGAGAAGAGAGAAGCGGGGATCACCCAAAGCAGGGCTCATGCTCACTCAAGGTCACCCAATGTGGGACTCAAACTCACCAACTGTGAGACCATGACCTGAGCTAAAGTCAGATGCTTAACAACTGAGCCACCCAGGCGCCCTGTTCTTATTAGTATAAAAGAACCCTGATACAAAATGTATGTCAAACTAGCAAATAACTGAATTAATTTTAAAGAAGATAAAAAATGAGAACATTACCAAAGAGTATACATATAGAACTCCATGTACCTTAAAATCCAGCGGAGCAAAACATTTCAAGTGGACTGGGATTGCGAAATTCTTTTTGTGACAGCAGGATCGCCTGTGCATCATGTCAATAGTGAAATCAGTGTCTCCTGTCATAGCTATGTGACTTGACTAATATCATGTGGCTACTCCTTTGCAATTAAATCCACTTTTCTGTTATACTATAGCCAAATAGCACCTGAGTAGATCCATTTAGTTGAGGCATAGCGTAAAAGCATGTTGAAATGTTTCATTGTGAAGATATATACAATTCTGAACAGGTTTTTATCGCATTCCAACTTACACTGTTTCTGTCAGCAAATGACCCTCATGTTGCCAAACCAATGACTGATTCTCTGTTCTTATCTGCTTAACCCATCGGCAGGCGATGACCTTGTAGATTTTCTCTTTCTCTTCCTTCCTCCCTTACCCCTCTCTCTCTAGCCTCTCCTTCTCTCCCCAACCCCATCTCTTTCTTTCTTCCTCTCCCTCATTTTCCTCTATTTGGCTTGCATAAAACTTTCCAAGTCACTGACAATCCCTTCTATTTCTTCTTCAGAACTCTTTCTACCTTCTTTCATTTTCTTACATCCACTCTCTACGTCAACTTCTTAGGTGACCCCATCTAGCCCCTTGGCATTAATATTATCCATAGTCTTATAACCTATATTTTTTTAGCCATGATCTCTTTGCTACATTCCATACTTATCTATCAACTGTATATTCACCCTCTCTGCTTCAATGTCAGATAGACACCATGAACTTAAAAGGTTCAAAACTAATCTTGAAAATTTGCCTTTCGTACCAAATTATTCTCTAGTTTTTCATATCTCAATGGTATTTTCATCCTAGTAACTGAGCCTAAAAAATACTGAGTCATTTCTGTCTCTTTTCCTTTTCTTTTTTTAAAAACTAATTATTTAGAGAGAGAGAGAGAGAGAACAAGAGGGAGCAAGTGAGGGGGCGAGAAAGAGGGAGAGAGAGAATCCCAAGCAAGCTCCACACTGCCAGCACAGAGCCCTATACAGGGCTCGACCTCACAGACCATGAGATCATGACCTGAGCCTAAATCAGGAGCCGGATGCTTAACTGACTGAGCCACCCAGGCTCTCTGCTCCTCTTTTCTTTTTTGTAAACTCTACATTGAACCTATCTATGAGTTTTTGGGTCCTTCTTCCATACATACAGAATCCATCCGCAGTTCTGTCACTGCACTGTCACTCTGGCCTGTCACTGTAATAAGGTTTTAATTGGGATCTTTCTGTTTCTGCCCTTGCAGAAATTGCAAAGCAATTCCTTATTTTTATACCTTTTTTTATGCTCTATTTTTCTTCAGGGCACTTGCTCACCATCCGAATTGCTTTGCATTTTTTTTTTTTTTTACTTTATTTCATTTTTATTGCCACCTCCCGCCATTTGAATGTAAGCAGCATGACATTAACAGTTTTGTTATATCCACTGGAACGTTGACGGGCAGACACTTGGCGTTCAAACAGTATTTGTTGAGTTAATGAATAAATCAATGTGTGTGTAGGGTAGGAAGCGACGAAGCGAGTCTATCGCAGTGGTCCTACTAGAAAAACCGTTCATAAAGGACTTCCTTGAATCGTGCGGGAGATTTCTTCCAGGCTTTGCATTTGGACTACAAGAGTGCCCAGGAAAGAATCAGACACTTCTGAGGTAGTGTGCAGATACCAACGCCTAGAAATAATACACAGAGCCTTATAACTTTGGGGCACCAAGAATTCTTTGGGTTGTACCCTGCTTTGAAAAGTACATGACATGGTAGCTCTCAAAAGCTTCATTTCCAATGGTTCATTTATATACCCAGCTTGAGCTTGCTGAAAAGTCTCCTGCTCTTCCCCTCCCCCCCGGCCCAGACAGATGAAATTGGTAGTGTCTTGGGAGGGAGTCTAGCCTGAACAATCAAAATGTTTCCTAGAGTTTGTATCATATTGATTCCTCTGGCATCGGTTAACCACCAAACATTTATCATGATTTAAATTTGCATTCTCAAGACTTTCCATGTCTTGTCCAAAAGAGAATAATGGAGAGTCACGGAACAGTGGTATATAGACCACTGAGATACTGTGAAGATGAATCCATTGGGCTTTACATGGCTTTTAGGCAGATCTACCTGACCAAAAATGTTGTCTTCACATCCCGTCTGATCATTCAAAAATTTAAAATTCAGCTGAAACCCAGATGGTGATTGTTTTTTAGTTTATGAAAACCTGACTCTACCGCTGTTAATCTTCCCATGTGAAATTTGTGTAAAAGTTCTTGGTTTCATATTGACTTTCTTGGGTGTTTTTTTTTTTTAATTAGTCATATTTGTAACTATAATATGTGGTTTTCTATGTGATCTGATTTGACAGTGGAGGATTTATGCAAATTGCTCTTTTCCTAAGCCTGCATCGAAATTTCACTCACTGGTGAGATTTCTTTTGTTAATTTCCTCCAATAAGTATTTCCATATATATAAGTAGTCCAGAATTATATCTCAATTCACTGGGTTAGTCCTAATTTTTATATCTTTTTAAACAAACAAACAAGCAAACAATAGACTAATCCCAGGATACTGAATAAATTAAAACTAGACATAGGTTCACTTTATTTTTTCACTGCTCCTTCGATCTCGGTTCAAAACAATATAAAACATTCAAATAGTATCTGGACTGGCTGGTTTCAGACCTCAGCTAATAAATTTTCTTTCTTCTTTTGCAAAAATGTTCCACCACACTTTTTGGGTTAGTGGAACTAAATGCTTCAGTTTACAATTAGGCCACTGTTTCAAAAAGCAGGGAGTGGGGAGTGGGTGGGGCAAGTAATCAGTCTTTTGACTATTCTTATATCATGAGCAAAAGTCATCGACTGTAATGAGATGAGCTCTCATGCTAACTTCATTATTTAACTTGAGCTGTGTTAAAAGTTCATGTTCCACTGTTTTCTCGGTAGAGTATGAAACAGGAAGTCAACATCAGTTAGGACAATGACTTCTCAGAAAAATTTTTAAAATTATATATTTTTATTTATTGCAATTTTTGTCATGTTACTTTTTAACAAAAGTTTACACAGATCTTAGTGTGTCTTACTTTGAACACATAATTCATTAGTTCCATTTTTTAATCCTTATTGAAAGAAAGAATATTAATTAATTTTACAGGATTGTTAGAGTCTCAGGGCCTGTTGAAGAGTATTTGACATAGAGTGTCCAAAGCAGGTTGGCATTGAGAGTATTTCATCTTGAACTTTTGTAAGTTATTTCTACTCAGCATTCTCAAGAGGAAATACCTTTAGAAAGCAATAAAATTTGTTTATTTGTGGCATATATATTTCTCATGTAATAAATTTGAAAAAAAGAAACACTAATTTCATTACTGGTTACAGGGAAGTTGACTTTAATGGAATTATGAATCAATAGCATAGATGTTTACTATTTTTAGATGTTAGTATTTTCATAACTTGAAATGCATATTCAGATATCTCATGCAGTATTTACTAATACAGAAAACTCCTAAACTTAAATTACTTTATTTTATTTTAATAATTTACGTTTTTGGTTGGGGAAGTTATTCCTAAAAAACTAAATTTTATTTATTTATTTATTTATTATTTATTTATTTATTTTCAGAGAGACAAAGAGAGAGCATGAAGGAGAGGGAAAGAGAGAGAGGGAAAGAGAGAATCCCAGAGCCCGTGGGGGGCTCAAACCCACAAACCATGATATCACGATCTGAGCCAAAATTAGGAGTTGGAGGCTGGACCCCCCGAGCTACCCAGGTGCCTCCTAAAAACTACATTTTAGAAGAATGATTGATGATCCAGCAGTGCCGACTTGGTGGACCATGTGGCGGTCCTGAGAGCAAAGACCAACAGATCAGTAGAGGTAATTATTAACTACTAAGCAAGCATCACTTGACTGATTGTTTTTTGTATGCCTTAAAAGTTAATTGGATGAATTCAGAAGCCACGAGGCAGTGAGTGAGCACACACTCATGATTCTGTGTTCTGAATGGTTGCCTAGGCGTTGAGATCCGCAGAGGAATGGCTAACTCTGTAAGAGGCTGCTCTCAGGCTTTCTTTTTCTGTATCCCGCAGGGATTCTCACTGGCCGCCTCCGTTCTGCTTGCCAACTGGTGCCCCCTAGTGGTTGTGTGAGGCCTTAAACAAGATCGGCTACTCTGGGAGCATGAGATCTGTGTGGAGAGCAGGTGCAGGCCTCTGGCGCCGGTCTTCTTGCAAAAAGCCTCCTTCCCTCACCCCCCCCCCCCCCCACCTGAACACCGTCACCAAATCCCACTTTCCCATCCAGTCATTCGCCAAACAGTTATTAGGCACAAGCGAGTAGGCCCGTGACTGATGGCTGCTGGAAATACAAACATAAAAATTACGGACTTTTTCCTGTTTCACGTGTTTTATAAATTATTATGTCTGAAAAAAAAAAGGAGAGATTAGCTCAGCATAAATTCTGTTACTGACCTTTGGTATTTACTTTCTCAATTATTGGTTATTACTCTTAATTATTGTACTTTTGAGACCTGGAACATTCTAGATATTAAATTGACGCCGAGCAAATGAATGAATGCATGTATGGTGGAAACTGTTTTAGAGAAAACAGCCTTTAATATTCAGAATACAGCTACCTGCTCCGTCTATTCAGAGTTTATTGACCAAGAGGAAAGACTTGGATATGCAAGCAAAAACAAGGAAAAGAGAACTTCACAATTTCTTTTCTTTTCTTTAAAATTTTTAATGTTTATTTTTGAAAGAGAGAGGAACAGACAGTGAGGGTGTGGGGGCAGAAAGAGAAGGGGACACAGAGTCTGAAGGAGGCTCCAGGCTCTGAGCCATCAGCACAGACCCCGACGCGGAGCTGGAACTCACAGACAGCGAGATCGTGACCCGAGCCGAAGCCGGATGCTCAACCGACTGAGCCACCCAGGCGCATCTCATTTTCTAAAATATGTCTTCTTTTGACTTTATGTGAGTGCTCACTCATATGGTTTCAATATATTTTTAAAAGTAATTTGCACTTTTGTATGATGTAAAGTGTTTCAAAGATGATATCATCCATTGCATTTGATTGCATACTATCTACTGTTTCTGGACACATACAAGTACTACAGGGTCTTTCTTCATTTTGGAAGTCACTGTTTACATTAAAAAAAAAAGGCCTGATTTAAGCAAGTATCTGGTTTGTAGAGCAGTGTGTTTGTGGCTGTGGAGGTCTCTGATGAAGGTTTAAGAGGGCGTAATATCAGTTGTATTACCTGTTACTGTAGGGAAAGCTAGTGTGGAGGGAAAGACCAAATCTGAAGCCTCTGAGTTCTAGCCTCAAATTATCACCATTCGTGGGCTATCTTGGGAAAATAACACAATCTCTCTTATATCCCTTTTCTTTATTTTCAAAATGAGGCAACAATCTAAGCTGACCCAAAAGTGTGATCATAAATTCGAATGATATCATGCATGTGGAACACATTTAAAAATCACTTCACATTAGGGGTGCCTGTGTGGTGCCATCAGGGTAAGCGTCCAACTCTCCATTTGGGCTCAGGTCATGATCTCACGGTTCCTGAGTTTGAGCCCCACGTCCGGCTCTGCACTGACGGTGCAGAGCCTGCTTGGGATTCTCTCTCTCTCTCTCTCTCTCTCCCTCTAGTTCTACCCCTCCCCACCCCCCCCCACTGTCTCTGTCTCCCTCAAAAATAAGCAAATGTAAAAAATCAGAATATCTTTTTAAGTTTATTTATTTTGAGAAAGAGAGAGCACAAGTAGGGGAGGGGCAGAGAGAGAAGAAGAGACAGAATCCCAAACAGGCTCGATGCTGTCAGCACAGAGCCTGACAAGGGACTTGATCCCACAAACTGAGATCATGACCTCAGCTGAAATCAAGAGTCAAATACTCAACCAACTCTTGAGCCCTTAAGACACTTTTGCCGTTGATGTCCTTAGATAAATGCTATTGAGAAAGTAAAACAATAACGGAATTACTCGGGTTTGTATTGGCAAGGAAGATCGGGAGGAAATGATGCTTAAGGTGACATCTTGCTTATATTAATACAAATTAAATAGGCGCGTAGAATAAATATGGGTGCATCCATCAGTGGATACATGGCCATTTACAGTACAGTTAATGGATGTCTTTGAGTTCGATGGTAACAAAATCTTTGATTTGATTCCTGTAAAAGAAAAGGTCAGTAGGAAACTTTATGGCATAATGTGGTTCTTTGCATGAGTCACTTCCTTACGGAAGTATACATCAAGATTTTGGAAATAAAGAAATAAAAGCTACAGGAAATCAGGAAGTAGCTTCTTCCTGCATATTTTAGCTGTGAAATACAGTATTAAAGTATTCAAGGAATTTTATAAATCAAAATGTTGTTTTATTATAGATTCTTTTGAATATTTAATGAAATAGTTCAATTGAAAATAGTTCAACATTTTGCATTTGCATAGACTTTCTCATTCAAGTATCGTTAACATACAGGGTGTATTCATTTCATGTGTACAATATAATGATGCAACCATCGGATACATTTTTCAGTGTTCATCAAGATAAATGCACTCTTTTTTAAACATTTTTTAAAAACATTTATTCATTTTTGAGAGACAGAGAGAGAGACAGAGCATGAGTGGGGAGAGAGGGAGACACAGAATCTGAAACGGGCTCCAGGCTCTGAGCTGTCAGCACAGAGCCCAACACGGGGCTTGAACTCACAGACTATGAGATCATGACCCGAGGTGAAGTTGGACACTTACCCAACTGAGCCACCCAGGCGCCCCACGATAAATGCACTTTTAATCTTGTTTATTTATTCCACCTGTTACCTCCCCTACCTCCCCTCCTTTTTTCACATATAGATACCCAGATGTACTACCATCATTTGTTAAAGTGTCAGTCCTTCCTCCACTGACCTACAGAGCCACCTTTGTTGTATGTTGTCTGTGTATCCATGCACCTGTTTCTGGGATCTTTTTCTCTATTGTTGGTCTGTCATCCTCACACAAATACTACATGGCTTTAATTCATATAGCTTTCCAGTAAATTTGATATCTGGTATGAAAGATAGATTGTTATAACTGTAAAACATTTTATGTAAACCTCTAGCCACAACCAAAACCAAATGTGTATAGAAGTTAAACACACACAAAGAGAAAGAAATCAGAGCATACCAGTGCAAAAAATCAAAAAAACATGAAGGCAGACATCAGAGAAAAATACGGAGAAAAGAATAAGACTAACCAAAAAGAACAAAATGGCCACAGTAAATCCTTCTTTATCAATAATTACTTTAAATGTAAATAATTAAACTCGCCAATAAAAAGTCATAGAGTACTTGAGTGGATAAACGGACAAAGCACAAGACCCATCTGTGTGCTTTCTAAAATAAACTCACTTTAGATTTAAGGACACACATAAACTGAAAGTAAAGAGGTAGAAAAAGATATTTCATGCAAGTGGTAAATAAAAGAGAGCAGGAGTGGGTATATATATATCAGATAAAATTGACTTTCAGTCAAAACCTCTCACAAGGTGGGGGCGCCTGGGTGGCTCGGTTGAGTGCCCAACTCTTGATTTCAGCTCAAGTCTTGATCCCAGGGTTGTGATATCAAGCCCTCCATCAGGCTCTGTGCTGAGTGTGGAGCCTGCTTGAGATTCTCTTTGTCTCTCTCTCTGGGGTGTCTGGGTGGCTCAGTTGGTTAAGTGTCTGACTCTTGCTTTCGGCTCAGGTCATAATCCCAGGGTCATGGAATCGAGCCTTGGGTGGGGCTCCATGCTGGGCATAGACACTGCTTCAGATTCTCTCTCGCGCTCTCACTCTGTCTCTCTCTCTCCCTCTGCCCCCCTCCTCTTCAGCAACAGATTGAAACATTTAGACAGAGTATCAATAAAGAAAACAACTATCTTGATTAGACCAAATGGACCTAACAGACACATATAGAGCAGAACACACATTCTTCTCAAGCACACATGGAACATTCTCTGGGACAGAGTACATGTTAGGTGACAAACAAGTCTTAAAACATTTAAGACTGACATTATGCTGTCTTTTCTGACCACAAAGGAATGAAATTACAAATCAATAGCAGAAGGGAAACCAGGAAATTCACAAATATGTAGGCATCAAACAAGGTCTCTGTAGGAGATAAGGCAAAATGTATCAGATAGTTTGGGAGCTGAGAACTTTAGGGCAACAGTGGGCAGAGTGAATTATTACAAATGTAGTTTGCTAAGTCTTAGTAAACAGTCATGGGTGTTATATGCATATGGAGACAAGTCATACCATAATGAGATCAGATTCTTGGTATATTTACACTAGTGGGTTTGAAAACTACTCACGATAAAGTATATGTGGTTTCCTTTGAGATATTTGACAAAATCTATCATAATACTAATCTACATGAAAGCACTTTTACTCAGATTAGTTGCCATTACTTGAGAGAGAGATCATTTGCTCTATGCCACAGGCATTGTCTTTGGTCCCATCCTCTGTCACATTTATGAATGCTTCAAGTCACATAAATAAATTTGTAGAGGGCACGCAACTTGGATAGCTAATGCACTCAGTGACAGATTCATACATGCCAAGCATTCTGAAATTCAGCAAATGAAGAATCTGACACGATGAACGAAGCTTGTGTTAAAATCTAAACTGAAAAAGTAACACGGTGGGGAGAATTACCTTGATTTATAGAGGCTTGCAAAAGCACTAGGGGAAGTTGAGTGACCTTATCAAAATAAGATAAGATAGTGTTCAAGTCATGGAGAAATCTGAGATAAAATCAATACACATTGTTATAGCTCAGACTACTCGGTGAGAACCTGGAATGGGGAGGCTGGGAAGAAATTTGGTGTTTTCAATTGTTCAAGTAAGTATCATGTGAAAAGGATGTTGCAATTGATTTACTGGCCCCAAATATCAGTATATTTTTGTAGTATACTAAGATGGCTTTTTATTGCTGTTAGAACTCTTCGCAGTTACTTGGATTTAAAGTTAATTTTGAAAAGCTAGATTCAAAAAAAAATGTTAAAGGCTGTATTTTTAGAGCTGTTTTAGGTTCACAGCAAAATCGAGAGACAATTGTGCAGATTTCTCACATCCTCCCGCCCCCACTCATGTGCAGCATCTGTCACTATCAATACCTGCCCCGATTGATTTGTTAAAACCGATGAACCTATGCGGGCACATCATTAGCACCCAAGATGGGAGTTTACATGAGGGTTCACTCTTGCTTCTGTACATTCTATGGGTCTGGATAAATATATATGACCTGGATGCAGTGGTATAGTGTTCGTTATACAGAGTAGTTTCACTGCCCTAAAAATCCTCTGTGTTCTGCCTATTAATCCTTCCCTCTACTCCTGCAATTGCTGATCTCATAGCGCATCAATAGTTTCGCCTTTTCTAGAATGTCCTGGTGGAATCATATAGTGTACCAGTAGGCAGTCTTTTCAGATTGGCTTCTGTTATATAGTAATATGCATTTAGAGTTTCTCCATGCTCTTTACTGGTTTGATACTTATTTCTTTATTTTACTGGATACTATTTCACAAGCTGCCCATACCACAGCTTACGCAGCCATTCATCTACTAAAGGACATCCTGGTTGCCTCAAAGCGTTAACGATTATAAATAAAGCTGCTATAGACATCTGCCTGCAGGCTTTTGTGTAGATACATGTTTTTCCGTTCCTTTGAGTAAATGCCAAGGAACATTATTGCGGGGTCGTATGGTAAGAGCGTGGTTAGTTTTGTAAGGAACTTTCAAACTGTTCCCCAAAGTGGCTGTACCATTTTGCAATCCTATTAGCCATGTAGGAGAGTTTCTGTGGCTCCACAATTTGGCCAACATGTGGTGTTTCCAGTGTTCCGGATTTGAGCCATTCTAACAGGTGCGAACTGGCATCCCATTGTTTAATGACATTGTCTCCAGGACATACGACGTGGAGCTTTTCATAAGCTTGCTAGCCATCTGTATATTATCTTTAGTTAAGGTCTTTGGCTCACTTTTTAATCAGGTTTTTGTTTCTTATTGTTGACCTTTAAGAATTCTTTGTATCTTTTGGATAACAGCCCTTTATCAAATGTGAAGTGCAAATATTTTCTCCGACTCAATGGCTTGCCTTGTCATTCTTTTGACAAGGTGTCTTTGGTAGAGCCATTTTTAGTTTTAATGAATTCTAGTTTACCAATTATTTCTAAGACCTTTGCGGCAGTTTTAATAAATAATATAGTAATCCTATAATGTGACACTTTAGATTCTGTTACATATTTCCATAATACCAAAAAAAAACCCCTATATTTAAATATAAACTTTGAATGTAAATAACAGAAATTACAGAAATTGTACATTCAGGTTAGCTTGGCGCGGCAAATCCTGAATCGTACAAATTTTCTAATATGCTAGATTCTAATTTAAGTTTAGAAAGCCACTTATTACAGTAAATCAAAAACCCTTTGTGGAAGCAACAGAAACTTCTCAACTTGCGGTGGATTTGATTTATTTTATCATTACTACACTAACTCTGAGAGAGGATTTGACAACAGGATTTTGGAACCTAGGAGCAACCTACATCCCAGATGATTTTATTTAAGCCACAAATGGAATTCTCTGGTCCTTTTATATCATTGAGGTCTGTTTCTCAGTCAGCAGACATCCACCACTCCTGGCACTGGAGACAATGTTTAGATTGTTATCCATTTCAGGTTTCTTTTCCTTTATTCTCTGTCAACCTAATTGTACAAGGTGTGCAGCTCATATAATGACCCAGGTTATCATTATTGTAGGATCTAAGTTCTTGGTGGTATTTCTATTGTGTTGGCCCAGTATTTCATTTACCAGAACCATCAGGGGAAATTGTAAGAAAACTTGCTTTTATAAATCTCCTGGGTTCAAGGCATAGTTCTCCTAACCACCTTGTATAACAGTAACCCAACTGCAGTGATGCTGTTCTCCGCTTTTTGTTTCAAGGGTTGAGAAGGCACAAATGCAAAAAAGGAAGTCTTAGCTTCTAATTCATCAGGGCCTTGATCATGTTCCTTATTAGAACAGTCTTCCTGTGGGCATTAGGAGCTCTACACCCAACAAAAACAAGGTCTTGGGTTAAACAGGAGATAAGGATTAAGGAGCGCACTTGAGATGAGCACCGGGTATGAAAGTGTTCGATCACGATATTGTACATGTGAAACTAATATTACGCTATATGTTAACTAAGTGGAATTTAAGTAAAAACTTTTAAAAATGTAAAAACACACCCCCAAGATCTGGGGGAAAGGAAGGAATTTTCTTCATATGGGAGAAATAAGGTGTAATAATGGGAAGGGGGGGCACTTTGTGAACCCTAACTGCATGTTTTGATTCACAGACCTGTCTATTCTGTCTAGGGCACCAGCTGGTGTCACTAGTGTGCATTCAGGAAGTCATGTCAGCATCCTGCCCAGCAAGTCACTTATAGATAAGTAACTTCTTCAGGCATGAATGGATTAGCAGATGTTCTTTTCTGCAAAATGCCAAATGCAAAATTGTGTGGAAAATCATAACAACAAATCAGACATTCTGTAACTTTGTGAATGGCGATCCTTGCGGACATTACAGGTGCAGAGGTCAAATCTGCTCCTAAAATCCGTAATCATTCCTACAAACACAAAGCACTATCCAGTCCATGATGGAAGACGCTTAAGTAGAAGATCTGCCATCAGGTCATTAGCTGGTTTCCTTTGAACTTTGTGCTCTTTGGAATTTGCCCTTGATAGGCTGGGCATTCAGCAGAGGCATTAAAAAAAATTGGCCATGAGAAGGGAAGAGGTTATTATCTGAGCATCTATAGCTTCCATCCCTGCTGTCCAGCCAATGTTACAGGTGTCCCTTTAGTAAGTTCCAGCATGTCTGAGGAAAGACGCTGATGGACATGCACTTTTTCCACCCAATTATTGATAAATAAGCCAAAAGTTGAAGCCTCTAGGTAGAATACGTATAGCAGGACTATAACATGAATTTTTAGACAAAATAGTCCTACGGTAACTGTGAAAATATCAAGTAAAATTATCATTGAGTCACTAGTAAATTCAAAAGGACAATTGTACAGGTAGCATTAGCTCACCCCTCTCCACCACCCACCTTCTGCATCTCCTTCTTTGCCCCGGGAGAGTGACCTGTGCAGACAACTTTGCCCCGTGGCTTCCACTTGCCTTTAGCCAATTGATTTGGGGGCAGGAAGGCAGAGGAATGAGATAGGAGTCAGGGTTCATGGCCCTGGGCCTCCTCTCGGAGACTAGGACTGACTGTACTCCAGCCAGGGGTGCCTGCTCTACCCAACTCACCTTCCTCTATCTTCTGCCTCACCAGTGAAGCCTTCCTGTGGAAAGTTCTAGGTTTCTGTTCTCGACTTGCTACAATTGCCAAAGATTTAGGAGTTATGCACCAAAATTTTAAACTTCATCTCAACTTACAAAATGAATGTTTCCACAACTGTATTACTCTTTTTAGATTGGGCTTGAGGGGACTTTTTAGAGGGATAAGAAAGTTCCAAAAGTGCATTTGGGTGATGGTTGCACACATCTATTTATTTTCTAAAAGTCATACAATCATGTAATTACATACCATGTTATGGTATGTAAATTAGACCTCACTGAAGCTAAGAGAAAAAAAAAATCTGAAATCTCTGTCCTGCCTCATGAATATTGTATATTCTGTTCAAATACCAGAAAAGGCCATTGAAAAATATGGTTTCTTTCCTAAATTCTCCCCACATTTTTTTTTTTTTTTGGTATTTAAGATGTCTTTAGAATGTCAAAAGTTGCCAGTATTTTTTTCTTCAAATTATATTATTAAATTATTAGCATGATTTATAATCAATCTTGTTTTAGGGTCAGGAAATTTAACTGTTAGGTAATTGCAAGCTATTATGTTAAATCAAATATCACTACATAAGGAAGTGTAATTGAAAATTGATGTATTGTAACTAAACCGAAAGGCACCTATGTATCATTTAACTCGACTCTGAAAGGGGTACAATTTCCATTTCCCTGACTTTATGGGATTATCAGGAAACATTTTTCAAAGAACCATAAATGATATTAAATTCAATATGTGGTGGACAGTTTAGAAATTATGTGTTATGTAGGTCATGAGAAATAAACTTAAAAAAAAAAAAAAAAGAAAACATTTCCTTTGAGGTTTTCACCGATAGATGAAACTGTGTACCCTTGTCTGTACCCTGAGTGAACAATTTGAGGACTAGCTCTGAATAGCAGCAGATTTATTATTTTCTTATTATATATCATACTTAGGAAAACAAAACGTACACATATACACACATATATTCACCCACATTGAAGATGCAAGATGAAGAAAGATACATGACCTTGAATTTACAATGGAAAAAAAGGAGTTCTATCGAAACATCCCAACTTAAATTTAAAGGTATGGTATTCCTTTTTTTCCCCCAATTGGTATGGGTTAATATGAATAAGAATTCAATGTGGGTTAATCTGAATATGAATACGGACGGTAATTTCCAACATTCCAGTCTTTACTGTTCTTGGACTATTTTATTTTTTGGTGCTTTCCTCTCTCTGTCTGTCCCCATCTTGTCTTTCTGTCTCTCGCTCTCATTTATCAAGGTGAGGGCAACAATTGTTTTTAAAGTAAAATTTTGTGTCATATAGTTTCCTAAGGACATTCTCAGGACAAAATACACCCTTACTTGTTATTAAGAAAAATTTTGTGTCATATAATTTCCTAAGGACATTCTCAGGAAAAAAAATACACAAAATTAGTAAAATTGAGATGGATGTTTAGCTCCAATCATCCACCTCCTTCTCACTCATAAAAATGGCATCATTAGTACTAGTTTTTAATTCAGCTTGTCAAAAACTTTAGAGTGTATTTTTCACCAGGTGGAAAAATTTCAGTTTGGAAAATAGAGATACTGACTTGAAAGACCACAAAATGTAATGGCTCTTCTGTGCAAATTTTTTTTTCACAGTTTGTAGATATCACTCTGAAACCAAAATGGGTTTTGGTGCAGAAAAGGAGCTCAGGTGGTTGCAAATAATGAATGTGCAACTCCTAGCTATTTAAGTGGCATCTGCTAATATTCATCCTTTACCAATAAATGCATCGTTCGCTAATAGTAAAGTTTTCTAACATTTAGTAAAGCTTGGGTGTGACATACATTTGAGTCTAATTGACAGTTTAAGTCCTGTCATGATACACAGGGCTTTTACTTAACTTTGTGATTATATATTTGTGTATTTTTTTCCTCGTATCTTGGTGGTAATGAAAATAAGACATTACATTTTTGCCACTATCTAAAGTTTCAGAATCAGTGTAGAAATAGAGTTACTAATAATATAGTTACTTAATATAGATTGAGATGTTTTTGCAGGTTTTTCTTTTCTTGCCCTTAGTGTATATTCCATGCACAGTCCCATTATGTTTTAAAATTGCTTGGGGGCGCCTGGGTGGCTCACTCAGTTAAGCTTCCGACTTCGGCTCAGGTCATGATCTCACTGCTCGGCCCCTGAGTTTGAGCCCCGCGTCGGGCTCTGTGCGGATAGCTCAGAGCCTGGAGCCTGCTTCAGATCCTGTGTCTCCCTCTCTCTCTGCCCCACCCTCTGCTTGCACTCTGTCTCTGCCTCTCAAAAATGAATACATGTTAAAAAAAAATTCTTGAAATAATTCCTCTTCATGGTTAAGCCACTAACTTAATATCCAGTTAGGGCCCTTTACTTCATCTTCCATTTTATTTTTAGGGATCACTTTTTTTTCACCTTGACTTAGTTCATTTTATGATTATGTATAAGTATACACACTGTGCAATTGTAATAATATATATAATGCCTGTTATACAATATAATTATAATTATTTTATAATTATTTAAAACATTTATATATTTTCAAAGTCAAACCTAGATAACAAGGTACTTCCAGAGATCTCCAACTCCCCAAAATCCAGATTCCATCTTTTGCTTTCACCCTGCTCTCTCCTCCCACACATTTCAATCCTACATACAGCCTAACATTTCTCTATTAAGTGGATGTGCCATAGTTTGTTCCACTAGTTCCATTATTGGCCATGTAAGATGTTTGCATTGCTTTTCTATTGTATTCCTATTATAAATAGCACTGCAATGCCTTGCACATATGTCTTTTGATGTTTTGCCAACATGTCACTGGGATGTATTCCTAGAAGAGAGATTGCTGGATACCAATGCAAATGCTCATGTAATTTTGCTCGTTTTCCCCCAAATATTGCTCCACACGATGGTACCATTTTATGCCATGATGAATCTAATAGTGGCAAATATCTTTTTAAAATACTGACTTCAATGGGGCACCTGGGTGGCTCAGTCGGTTAAGCGTCTGACTCTTGATTTCGGCTCAGGTCATGATCTCATGGTTTGTGAGTTTCGGGCCCCACATTGGATTCTGTGCTGACAGTGCAAAGCTTGCTTGGGATTCTCTCTCCCTCTCTCTCTGCCCCTTCCTTGCTCTCTCTCTCTCTCTCTCTCTCAAAAATATACAAATAAACAAATAAAATAAAATAAAATACTAATTTCAATTCTTTTGGTATACCCAGAAGTGGGATCGCTGAAAGGTATGGTAGCTCTATTTTTCTTGTTTTGAAGGACTGTCATCCTGTTTCCAATAGTGACTGCATCATTTTATATTCTCACCAACAGTGTGCAAGGGTTCAAAGTTCTCCACACCCTCACCAACACCTGTTTTCTCTTTTTGATAGCCATTCTAACAGACATGAAGTGGTATCTCATTATGGAATTGTTTGCATTTACCCGATGATTAGTGATGTTGAAAGACTTTTCAGGTACTCAGCCATTTGTATGCCTTCTTTGGAAAACAGTCTATTCAGATCCTCTGCCTCTTTAAAAATAAGATTTTTTTTTTTTGCAATTGATTTGCATAAGTTGTATGAGTTCCTTATATATTTTAAATGTTGGCCCTTTATCAGATAAGATATAGATTTGCAAATGTTTTCTCCCTCTAATTTTTTTTTTTCTCTCGTTCCTTGTGTCTTCAATTTAGGTGGTTTGAGATCTTCCTTTAAAAAAATTTTTTTTTACTGTTTATTTTTGAAAGAGAGAGAGAGAGACAGAGTGTAAGCGGGGTAGGGTCAGAGAAAGAGGGAGAGACAGAATCCGAAGCAGTTTCCAGGCTCTGAGCTGTCAGCACAGAGCCTGATGTGGGGCTCGAACCCATGAGCTGCGAGATTATGACCTGAGCCAAAGTCAGGCCGAAGTCAGATGCTCAACCTACTGAGCCAACCAGCCACCCCAGATCTTTCTTTTTAACTCAATGTAGGTATTTATGGTTATAAACATCTCTCTTAGAAGAGCTTTTGCTGTGTCCCGTAAGTTTTGTTGTGCTGTATTTTCATGTTTATTTGTCATAAGTTTTGTTGTGCTGTATTTTCATGTTTGTTTTTTAAAGATTTTTAAAAATTTCCCTTTTGATTTCTTCTTTGACTCATTATTTGTTCAAGAGCGTGTTACTTAATTTGACATGTTTGTAAATTTTCCAGTTATCCTGCTGTCTTGATTTCTAGCTTCATACCATTGTCACTGGAAAAAAAAATCCTTCATATGATTTCAATCTTCGTAAATTTGCCATGACTTGTTTCATAAACTATCATATGATCTATCCTGGAGAACGTTCTGTGTGCATTTGAGAAGAATGTGTATTCTTCTGTTATTGGATGGAATGTTTTGGGTATGTCTGTTAAGTGCATTTGGTCTAAAGTAATAATTCAAGTTCCACGTTCTTATAGTGATTTTTTGTTTGGATGGTCTATCCATTGTTGACTATGAGGTATTGAAGCCCTCTATTATTATTGCACTGTTGTCTATTTCTCCCTTTCACATCTGTTAATATTTGCTTAATGTATTTATCCACTTTGATGTTGGGTACATATATATTTCTGATTATTATATCCTCTTGATAAATTGACTCCTTTATCATTATATGATGATGACTTTCTTTGTCTCTTGTTACAGTTTTTGACTTAATGTCTATCTTGTAGTTACCTCTGCTTTCTTTTAGTCTCCATTTGCATAGAATATCTTTTTCTATCCCTTCTTTTTGAGCCTATGTGTATCCTTAAGGAAGAAGTGAGTCTTTTGTACATAGCATGCAGTTGTATCCTGTTTTGTTTTTTTTTAATCTATGCAGCCACTCCATGTCTTTTGATTGGAGGAGTTAATCCATTTATAATTAGAATAATACTTTTTTTATTTTTTTTTATTTTTGAGACGCTATTTATTTTATTTTTATTTTATTATTTTTTTAATATGAAATTTATTGTCAAATTGGTTTCCATGCCACATGAGAAAGAATGAAATATGGCCATTTGTAGCAACGTGGATGGAACTGGAGACTGTTATGCTAAGAATAATTCTTGATATGATAAGACTTACTAATGCCATCTTATTACCTGCTATTTAGCTGTTTTGTAATTCCTTTATTCTTTTCTCTTTTTCTTGCTGCCTTCCTTTGTGAGTTGGTTTTTCATAGTGGTATGCTTTGATTCCCTCTGTTTTTAGTGCATGTATCTAATAATGTGTAGGCTTTGCTTTATGGTTACCATCTACTTCTGTAAAACATCTTATAGATATAACAGCTTATTTTACACTGATAACTTCAATCTCATACAAAAACTTTTCCTTTTTAATGCTTGCCTTTTACGTTTTCGATGTCACAATTTGCCTTTTGTAGTGTGTATTCAATAACAAATTATTGTTATCTATAGTTACTTTAAAGACTTTTTTCTCCTTTAACTTTTATATGAGAGTTAATTAATTTTTTCCAAACTTCTGTGGAAAACTTCCAGTGTTTCTCAATTAACTTCATTAGAAAACAAACAAACAAAAAAACACCTGTTACTGGTGTGCATATTGAACAAGTATCCATCAATTCCTGCTTTATTTTCTAGCATAAAGTTGTTGGGTTTTATCAGTTGCATTTTTTTACAACTATTGAGATGATCATACATTTCTTTCTAGCTCTATTTTTTTTTAATTTTTTTTTTCATCGTTTTTTATTTATTTTTGGGACAGAGAGAGACAGAGCATGAACGGGGGAGGGGCAGAGAGAGAGGGAGACACAGAATCGGAAACAGTCTTTCTAGCTCTATTAATAAGACAAAATGAATTTCTTACTATTGAATAGCATTGGATTCCTAGTATAAATCTGCCATGGTCATTTTATGTTTGGGCTACAATAATATATTTAAGATTTTTGTATGGACACTTAGGAGTGATTGTGGATTTTTAAAGTTATTTTTATTTTTATTTTCTGATGTTAAAGTCTTGTAAGTTAAATTCTGTGCAGGAGAATTCTCTACAATTTCTCTACAGGAGAAAACACAAGATAGTGAAAATGTTATTTCCTCCAAAATCGTAAACCTTAATAGGGCTCAAATTCATACCGTGGAACTCTTTTCATGATGCTTAAGAGAAATAATTGAGCCTCAGTTTGAAAAGGCTTCTGCACCCTTTCTCCTAATGTTTTCTGATAATCATGTGTTTGATTTTTTTTAAATGAATAAATGACATTTTATTACATGTGTTGAATACTTTGAATTTTTTGATGATAACTTTTAACATATCAAAATATTAAAAAATAATCTGGGAAATACAGGGAATCCATTAATTGAATGAATATAACATATCTTATTTAACTGTCTTGTGAATATTATGATAAGACAAAAGCTATGTACTATTTTTCTGACATACTGTTTTATATGGTTTATGATGCTCTTTTTCGACCAAGTTCAGCATCTTCAAATGTGGTTTTTTTACTCCCACAGATTTAAAGGGTATTAGGAATATGAATTTCAGCATTTATAATTCAATTTATTGACTGAACAATAAGGATGATCATAGTTATGGGGAGTGGCTTCTTAATTATTGTGATACATTTGCAAAAATTATCTTTGATGACATAAAATGTTGTGCAAATATAGGTGTTCATTTATTCAACATAAAATAATTGCTCATATAATTCCACAAGCTAATGTCCACCAACCTAAGTCCTTTTTAATGAGGTTGAGAAAAATAACAACGTATATAATTGAGGCGTTGGATGAGACTATTTACTTTCTGTATTATGACACCAGTTTGTTGATAACAGCCATCACTGAATGCACATCTTATCTTGAACCTAGCAGTATATGGAAAATAAAATGAGTATTTTCATACATATGAAAAAGAAAATAGTCGTCACTCTTAAAGAATTTACCATCTAAAGAGAAGCTGAAGCATCATTATTACATGAGTTAGAGAAGATTTTAGGATTTTTTTTTTAGATTAAAATAGCTGGTACCAGGAGTCATATTTAGCTTTGATTTGTATTGCTTTCTTAGTAAATGAGATGGGTTGAATGACTTGTGAATATTATTACATTAAAGCAAATTTATTAATTAAAAAGTATCTATTTATGTGAATATAGATGTGTGTATTTGTAAGTGCACAAATGAGCATGTGTATGCATGCGTGCTTGGGGAATTATTAGGTGTATACATTAAAATTCTTTATCCCTCTGGTCAGTTATGTCAAATATTAGCAATTTCTTAAGATCTGATATAACATGCATCATAGCTCTAACCATGTAGTGTTACTATTACCGAATAAAATACATATTTATTTTTCTGTTTATTTAGGTTTTAAACTTTTGATTGCCTGATATCATTTGAAATTCAAAACCAATATTATTTGCAATCCTCGTCTTATAGTTGCTTTCACTTCTTAGAAATTACTTTTCTAAGCTAATTCATTTGATTAATCCCTCAGATTCTTCTGTGATGTTGCCTTGGTCTAAAATCTTACTGGGAATATCTGGAACCATAAATGGTATTCTGGTTTTGACTTTGATTTCCCTGTGTTTACTGGGTAAGTTGAAAGATTTTAAATACAAGTATGGAAATGTTTACGTTCTTCTTACTACTCTTTTCATATTCATTCATTCACTTATTCATTTTCTGTCATGTTAACAAAGGCTTAATTAGAAGCTACTGTGTATAAAGCCATATAGCATTCTCCATCGTAATGTATTTAATCTGTAGTCAAATCAGGTGAGTATCTTGTTCTCAAGTGGCATACATTCTAATAGGAAGAAAACGTGTGTGTGTGTGTGTGTGTGTGTGTGTGTGTGTGTGAGAGAGAGAGAGCGAGAGAGAGCGAGAGAGAGAGAGAGAGGGATGTATTTGGAAACCGTGTTTTGGATTTCTTAGAAAACTGTGAATAAAGAGAATTCCATTATTTTTCTTAAAAATATTTATATGTTTTATCTAAGATTACATTTAGTTTATTTTTTTGTCCAACAAATATTTACTGAACTGCTACTATACCCCAAGCATTACCACAAATTTTCACCCCCCCCAAAAAAAAAAGGAATAATCAGGGTCAAGAATCTCTAATGAAAGAAATAGATTTTAAATAAATAATTATGGTAGAATAGGCTAAACACAGTATCATAGATTTCAGTAAGGCATTAAGAAAGCATGGAAAGAGGAGGTAGGCTCTCTAGAGGAGGAATTTTGCTTTATTTCCTACTGTATCACCAGTTCTTAGGACAATGCCTGGCACAAAATAGATCCGCAGCAAATATGTATTCTAAAAACGATTCAATCGTGTCATCCTTGAAGTTATTTTTCATTAAATGAACATGAAAATAAGAAACTTCCCAGTTACCCCTTCAGATGTTTCTTGTTCCAGTCATCAGAATCTTTCCAAAGAATTTGTCTCTCAAACATTGCGCAGAAAAGATATTTACCCTATGTTAAAATAATCCTGTTTTTAAGTTTCTCAGGGAGTATTGCAAAAATGCCAAAAAGGAAATAATTCAAATCTCACCCAACACGATGACATTGGAAACCCAAAAATGAATAATGGCACAAGAGGAAATTTAAGTAATAAGGATACAAGCCACTGTGGCTCAAAAGCTACGGACCATACAGGTATCTCTCAAGGCTTTGGCTTATATTGAGTTTAATTGTTTTGGCTTTCAAAATTTGAAAAATCCTATTTAACAGGTATGCATACATATGCATATACATACATATATATACATGTATATATGTATATGTACATATATATATTGATTATTCTTTTTCCAGTGGGAGGAAAGCTGTAAAAAAAGAACAAAACAAATAGTCTGTTCCCTTCAGGAACTTAAAATCAAATTGAAATATGGAAAGTTAACTGCGATTATAAGGCAGTGTATAAATATGGAAAGTTAACTGCGATTATAAGGCAATGTATAAATATGGAAAGTTAACTGAGATTATAAGGCAGTGTATAAATAAGCTGCAAATAACTATTTTTGTCTCTTATTTATTCTGTTTTGAAATACAAAATGAATAAAAGTTATTATACATAACAAATTATCCATTACGATTTTATGCTTAGAACTTGCAATCATGCAAAATTTTGGAAAACTGTCCCTTCTGCTTCCAATTGTTTTCAGTTTAACTTTAGAACACTTACCTTTTTGAGCCTTCAACATTTACTTTATGGTTTATGTGAAAAATGTGTTGATTAATTTATTTTATAATTACTTGCCAAAGGGTTTTCTCTACTCCATTAGTTTGTGTTATTCTCTTGATCACATATGAAAATGTCATATATATTATGGTTTACTTATTGGTACTCTTTGCTTTTGGATTATATATCTGTTTTACATGTATAAGTCTCAAAGTAATTAAGATACTGTAATTTTAACACATATTTTACACTCTGATTAGATGTTAAGAAAGCTTTGATAGGTAAACATGGAATCATATAGACACCTTTAAACTTTTATTAAAGTCAGTCTAAATGCTGTATATCCAATTCTGAGATATTAATTTCCTATTACTTTTTTTTTAACTGAAGAAATACAAACATGAAGTTAACCATTTAAAATAATGCAATTCAATGGCATGAGGACATTTGAATGTGCAACGGCTAATCTATCTAGTTCCCAAACATTCTCATCACCCAGAAGAGAAATTCCTACTCCCAATAAAAAAATTCCCTACTCCTTCACCCCGGCCTTTAGTAACCACTAATCTGCCTTCTGTCTCTGTGGATTTACCTATTCTGCATTTTCATATATGGAATCATACAATATTTGACTTTTTGTGTCTTGCTTCTTTCACTTAGCATAATGTTTTCAAGGTTCATTCGTGTGACATCATGTATCAGCATTTTATTTCCTTTTATGACTAATATTCCGCTCTTTGTATATATCTAAAATTTGTTTAAGATGGCAATACCAATCAAAGTGGTCTATCAAAATTCCAATGCCCTTTTTTTTTTTTTTTGAGGAAATGGACAAAGTGATCCTGAAATTCATATAAAGTTGCAAGAAATCCTGAATAGTAAAAACAATCTTGAAAAAGAAGAATACATTTGGCAGATTCACATTTTCCAATGTCAAAACTTAATGGGGATGGAAAGAATGAATCCTAGCTGCTTAATATTTATAGGGTTTCTTTTCACGGTGATGAAAATATTTTGGAATTAGATAGTAGCAGTATTTGCATATTGTGGACATGCTAAGAACTCATGCACGTTAAACTGGTTAAAATGGTGGCTTTTATGTTACATGAATTTTACTTCAATAAAAAAAGGAGATTTTAATGGCCATAAGTTTGAATAGATATACTGACCTGCCGTCATATTTACACATACAATTTACTTTCGTTCATTATTATGCCAAAGTCTTAGGTATTTACAATTTAAGACCTCAGTTTAATTTTAATTTAAGAAAATCAAGGAATATAAACTTGTAATTATATAGAGGTTGAAAAAACTAAATTCTCAATATTAGTTAATATCAAAAGGGAATCATTAAGGATTTATGCACATAAAGGAAGCAGAGAAGTCTTCAAGCTTTATTTGGTTAAATTATAAGAAAATGGTATAAATAATATTTAATCTCTCAAGTAGCATTAACGCAATATACAGCTTAAATGGTTCATGTTATTTTAGCAATTACATTAGATCTGGGCATGAAAAACATTCCCCTTTGTCTAAGTTTTGCTTCATCTTACTAAATTGATTTCTTAATTCCCAAGAATTATCATTTGTGTTTTGGACACCTTGTAAATCTGAACCCCTTGTTGTGAGTGATTTTATCATACAGCTCCACTCTTACTCATACAACACGTAAGTATTCGGTGTCCAGAGATACATATGTAATTTAATTTTCTTTGTTTCCTTTGTATCACCACAGGATTGTGCCCATCAGAATGGCTCAAATATCATAAAAAGTGTTATTGGTTCTCTAATGAGATGAAAAGTTGGAGTGACAGTTATAGGTATTGTTTGGGAAGAAAATCTCATCTGCCAATCATTCAGGACCAAATCGAAATGGTTAGTGGTTTAGGGCCAGGGTTATGGCGTTAGTTTCTGTGGAGTTAAAAATAGCCTACCTCAGGGCGCCGGGGTGACTCAGTCTTTTAAACATCGGACTCTTGGTTTTAGCTTAGGTCATAACTTCACGGTTTTGTGGGCTCGAGGCCCACGCCCAGCTCTGCACTGTTAGTGCGGAGCCTGCGTGGGATTCTCTGTCTCCCTCTCTCTCTGCCTCTACCCCACTCATGCTGTATCTGTTCCTCTCTAAATAAATAAAAAAGTAAATAAATAACTTAAAAAAATGACTTACGTCCTATTTCTTCCCACCCTTCCAGTCAGTTATCATGTACCTTGATTACTGAGTTCTTGGCACCTTCCTAGATTTTGTGCTCAAGGGCAGTGCCTTACTTGACTCATGCTAGCCCTGGACTGAATACTTGTATTCCATGTACAGGTAGCGTATACGTATATGTATGTTTACAATAAACGTGCAATGTGTGTAAATAAGTTATGAATTGATTACTATCAGAATGCTCATGCAGGATACTAATTGTCTAATAAAGTCCTAAATCATTTTAATATGTCTGAAAACTATTAAAATATTCTGTTCACTCACTCATTCCTCGCTTTTTAGGCTTTTATACAGAAAAACCTAAAACAATCAAACTACGTGTGGATTGGGCTCAACTTTACATCCCTGGAAAGGGCATGGACCTGGGTGGATGGTTCTCCGTTAGATTCAAAGACGTGAGTCTTTTCAAAAAGACTATCTGATTTACTGTCTATCGTAGAACTTATCTTCATAAAGCACCTCTCGGTCCACCAAAATCAACTCTGAAATAGTTCTCGGTACTAAAACATTTGAAAGGATGAAAATCAGGTTAATGTTCCCTGGAGTAATGATGGATACTTTGGTTTTGTTTTCAAAGCAAAAAGACTAGAAAAGAATAATGGTTGCGCATTTATTGTTTAAAAACTACACCATACGCAACAATGGAAAGAAGACTAGACCAAGGATGTGGGCACAAATGTACTCTCAGTTCAGTCACTTCTAAACAGACTCTCTGGGAACTTTCTGCAAAATCACAGACAGCAATATTAAGTAACAGACATACTGTAACTTTTACTGAATCAAAGGATTTGAAAATGCCCTGAAATCTGAGTTACGTTTTGATTAAGGGAGGGAATTAGCCGAAAACGTAAATGGATGTCGTTAGCAGCGATGATTAACAGTGTATTTATCATTTCTTCTACAGATTTGTCATAAAAGGACCAGCTAAAGAAAATAGCTGTGCTGCTACCAAAGAAAACAAAATTTACTCTGAAACTTGCAGCAGTGTTTTCAAATGGATTTGCCAATATTAGAATTAAAAAAAAAATTAGTAGTGAACTAATCAATGATGAAAGCTTTTGCCTATTAGGTTCTAATATTAACCTTAAGGAGTGAGAATTTAAAACTGAAGACAACAAAAGGTCTTCTCCATTTTCTCTCTATCATCTACATTGGTCCTAATCTCAGAGTAACCCATGTAAATAATCCAAAATATGCCCTTCCTATTTTTTATGTGATAATATAATCCAATGTGAGTCCATGGATTTATACTCAGGACTTTTATTCATTTTTCATGTTATAACAAATGTGACCAAATTTATCTGCTTTTCTGTATTTTGCTTGTTTATGTGTAACAATATTCTGTGTTAATTTCATATCATTCTGAGTTGCATTGTAGTATGGATTTATATATGTTTTACTGCTTTGTTGGGCATTAACTTCATTCTCAGGTTTTGCTACTGTAAGCTATGTTGCAATAAACATTCTGAATATCTTTTTATTTTATTTTAAAGTTTATTTATTTATTTTGAGAGGGCGGGGGGCAGAGAGAGAGAGGGGAAAGAGAACTCCAAGCAGGCTCCACACTGTCAGCGCAGAGCCCAATGCAGGGCTTGAACTCAAAACCCTGAGATCATGACCTGAACAGAAATCAAGAGTCAGAGGCTTAAATGACTGAGCCACTCAGATGCCTGTGAATATTTTTTTTAAATGGTAGCCCTTTCATTTCTTTTTCTTTGATATAAACCTTAAAAGTGGAAATTCTGACTAAAACATTAAATATGTTTTTTTTTTTTGCTTTAGATTTTATACAATTTTAATCTAAATTACAAACTGATAAGATTACAAGTACAGAGCAAAAACACTTTCCTGTTTCGTGAACCTCTTGAGAATTACTTGCCGGACTGATACATTTTATTATATTAAAAAGAATTTTTTAATGTTTTATTTATTTTTGAGAGAGACAGAGAGACAGTGTGAGCAGGGGAGGGGCAAAGAGTGAGAAGGAGACACAGAATCCGAAGCAGGCTCCAGGCTCGGAGCTGTCAGCACAGAACCCGACGCGGGGCTCAAACCCACGAACAGTGAGATAGTGGCCTGAGCCAAAGTCCCACCCCCAGCTGACTGAACCACCCAGGTGAATTTCAAGTACATTGGATACTTTCGTATATATTTTCTACACAAAAAAAATTTCCTACTTAATCACAAATTAAATGATCAAAAGTCACACACCTCTAACATTGACCCAGCACTACCATCTAATTCTTGGACTCGCTTTAAGGTTTGCCAATTGTTTAAAAAAAAATGTCCTTTAGAGTAAAATATCTAGCTCAGAATCATTTTCTGCATATAGTTTTTACGTCTCTTTAGTCTCCTTCCATCTAGAAGAGTTCTTTGGACATCCTTATTATTCACAACCTTGATGTTTCTGGATACTATAGCAGGTTCTTCTCTTTTTAAAAAATTTTTTAATGTTTATTTATTTTTTAGAGACAGAGAGAGACAGAGCGCAAGTGGGGGAGGGGCAGAGAGAGAGAGAGAGACACAGAATCCGAAGCAGGCTCCAGGCTCGGAGCTGTCAGCACAGAGCTTTGGCGCGGGGCTCGACCCACGAACTGTGAGATCATGACCTGAGCCGAAGTCGAAGGCTTAACCGACTGAGCCACCCAGGCGCCCCTCTAGCTAGTCTGCAAAATGCTATTTAATTTGAATTTGTCTGATTATTCCTCGTGGTAGATTCAAATTCTGACTCGTTGGCAGAAACAGTGAGAAGTTCTCACTGCATCCTTTCAGAGTTATTTGTTCCCTTGTTGATGCTATTCACTTTGTGCACCCAGTTAATGTGATGTCTACTGGACTTCATGTAAAGTGACTCTTCTCCCTTTGTAATTAGTTAATATTTTGTGGAGAGTGACAAAGATGGCCTTAACATTCCCTTCAGCTTCACCAAACTTGACTTTGAGTCAAGTTTGGCTCTTCCTATCTATGAGCCCCTGACCACCCCATTTTTAGACCATTTACTTCAAAAAAAACTTGTAGTTGGAAATATTTCTCGGCTCTTTTGAAATGTAAATCTTTAAAAAAGCTTTTTAAGGTTTCACCACCCAGAAATGTCTTTCTTAGGGAAGGGAGAGTCATTCCTCTGAAGTGTAATCATCAAGAAAGAAATCTTGACATTTGCAACAATGTGGGTGGGACCGGAGGTAATTATGCTAAGCGAAATAAGCCAGTCAGAGAAGGACAGATATATGATTTCACTCATATGTGGAATTTGAGAAAGTTGACAGATGAACATAAGGGAAGGGAAGGAAACATAAGGTAAACACAGAGAGGGAGGAAAACCGTAAGATACAAATACAGAGAACACACTGAGGGTTGATGGGGTGGGGTGGGGGGTGGGTTAAATGGGTGATGGGTATTAAGGAGGGTACTTGTGGGGATGAGCACGGAGTATCCTATGTAAGTGATGAATCACTAGGTTCTGGAAAACAAAGGCAGAAGGCAATGGCAGATAAAATTAAATTTCCTTATAGCCTGCAGCCCACTGATGATAACTTGAGGCTGGCAGAGTAAAACATTTCTCCAGGAACTCCCTACTGTCTTAATGTGAATGCTTTGCTGGAGAGGAAAACAACCTTAGCTTGACAATAACTAGGCCTCTAAGGATCCTGGGAGTCTTCTTTAACATATGAAAATCTCCCTGGAAACTTCCCCTGGACTTTACCTCCCCCAGCCCCATAGTATATAACCAGTCTCTCCTCATGGTCCAGGGGCAGCTCTCCCTGACCATGGGTTCTGTGCTTTAATAAAATCATCTTTTATGTGTGTGTGTGTGTGTGTGTGTGTGTGCCAGAAATGTCTCAAGAATTCTTTCTTGGCAGTTGGTTCTGGATTCCCCCCCACCATTCCAAAACCCCATCAGGTTCTACTCCTGAAGCCAAGACTACACTGAATGTTAACTAACTAGAGAATCAAATAAGTAAGTAAGTCAATCAATCAATCAATCAATAAAATAGAAAATAAAATAAAATACAACAAAAACAAAAAAAGAAAAGTAGCACCTCTATTTCTTAGATTCTATGGGAAGGTAGGAGGCTGACTTCAGGGGGCACCTACCTCCAAGTTTTAAAACTATCGCCTATCACGAAGACCTGAAAAGGTTTAGTTTCCATCTGGGTACAGCTGTTTAGCAGACGCACATGGTGTAGGACCCCTCCTTCACCCCAGCTCTGCAAAACCCTGTGTGCAATAAGCCCGCTGACCCAATCAAAGGCGAGACGCAGAGACTCTAACACAAAGTTTTTTGTTTTTATTTATTTATTTTTGAGACAGAGAGAGACAGAGCATGAACAGGGGAGGGTCAGAGAGAGAGGGAGACACAGAATCCGAAACAGGCTCCAGGCTCCGAGCTGTCAGCACGGAGCCCGACTCGGGGCTCGAATTCACGGACCGTGAGATCATGACCTGAGCCGAAGTTGGATGCTTAACCCACTGAGCCACCCAGGCTCCCCAAACAAACAAGGTTTTAATCGACATTCTGGCAAGAGCGTTTCTGATGGAAAGGCACACTAGGGGGCAGTCACAGCGGACAATTTATCTCCTAGGGAGAAGTTCCGCCCCTGGTTCCTCATTGACTGAGTACTACAGAGGTTACAGCCTTACTAGAAGTTGCCCGTGCCCTTGTAAGGCAAAGGTTGTCTGATTGGAACAGATGTACATTCTTTGAGGTGACCCAGAGACTTCAGTTCTTTAGCACCTGCTGGTTGCAAAGCCTGGGAAAATAGGTTGTAAAATTACTAACTAAGCAGCACAGGTTTTATTTCGTCTTTCTGAAATGAATCATCTCCCTTATTCCTCACAATCCTACTCTTTTTCTCAGTAGATTTTAGCTCAGGTTGAGTTCTGGACTATCTCCCTGATGGCAATAACCCTGAATAAAGTCTTTTCCAGTGTTGATATTGTTGAGTGCAATTGTTGCTTTGGCGGGAAGGAGGTGCTTTTAGATTTTGTAAGTGCCCCATTCTTCATAAGAACTTCAATCTGTTCATTTTTGTATTTGTTTCTTGGTGGACTCTCATTTTCATGTTTTGTTCAATTTGTATTCTCTATCTTGGGGGTATTTCTTTGTCCAGACCTAGTCATAAAAGTTAGCTTTGAGGTGACATTTGTATCCTTGATCACCATGATCCTTTTCTGGTTTGCAATGTTGTTTGTTTTATGGTAATAGCATCAACAGAATACCAGTGACCGTTTTTTTCTAATGTTTGAACTGACCTTTATGTTCTAGTCTGATTCATAAATACTAATAAAATAATTAACCAAATAAAACGATATATTTTTTCTTTGTTCAAACAATTTGCTTTTCTTTGTGCCTTCTAAAATGTTACTTTATTTTCTGAGCCCTCATCTACAACTTGAGCTCTATGTGCAAGAGTTTTTCCTTATTTGGATTCCTATCATATCCCTATTATTTAAAGCAATGTCTGATACACAATAGATGCTCAATAAATATTGGTTGAATAACAATTGATAGGTACTGTGGAGAAAAGTTGCATGTCACTTATGAGGAATTAACTTAGGGGGATATGATGTTGTCCCTTAATTTAACTAATACATCTTTAAATGTGTGACAAATGAACTGAGATCTAAGTGAGTAGAAATGGGTAGAAGAAGAGGGAAGCTTCCATGAAGTCCCAGATAAAACACCAATAGGAAAAAAAAAACTTTTGGATTTATAAGCATGTTATGCTTTTTAAAAATGCAAAGGTAGTGTTACTGGACCCAAGAAAGGATAAACGGGATGTGAAATATGCTGGAAAATAAGCGGTGTCTTATATGTCGCACATTTTCACTTTCATTTCAACAGCAATTGGAAGCCAATAAAAAGCTTGAGTTAGCAGAATAACCAGGTCAGTTTCGAGATTTAGTACCATTACCCCGGCTACCACATGGGAAAAGGAAAATGAAGAAGTGTTCCAGTTATGAATTAATTTAGGCGACTGTTGGGCAACAGATGATGGGCTGGTATGAAAGCTTTGGAGATGCAGTGAATTGAAATATAAACATTAATAGGATTTATTATGAACAGTAAAAATTTAACTTTCTTGAAAGAGAGGTGTACTATTTTAAATTGTGCTTAGGTTTTGAGAATGTACTTGTTTCATTTACTCCTTCAACCATCACTTTACTTCAAGAATTTTCATCTCAGATTCACACCTTCCTCCCCCAGCAATACACACCCAGCAAACAGTTCTGCTCGTGGGTTACCTGCCGAGTATTTCTATTTATTCCTACTAAATTGACTACAAATGGTAGATGAGGAACAAAGCCAATGTTAAGGGTAAAACCAGGTTTCTGTTTTTATACACTTAGTTGGATGGTGTTTACATTTGGAAGACTGAGGAGAGCTATATTTTGAGGGAAAGATGATAAATTATAGACATATTCAGAGGCAAACCATAAGAGGCTCTTAATGGAGAACAAACTGAGGGCTAATGGAGGGAGGTGTGTGGGGAATGGGCTACGTGATGGGTATTAAGGAAGGCACTTGTTGTGATGAGCACTGGGTGCTGTATGTAAGCGACGAATCACTAAATTCTGCTCCTGAAACCAATACTACACTAAATGTTAACTAACTAGAATTTAAATAAAAGTTTGAGGAAAAGAGATACAATTCAGATGTTAAAATGGAGTCCACGGTTAGATAATATGGAACTCAAAGAAAGTATCACTGTTGAATATGTAAATTTAGGATCCCTTAGAGTAGACGTTGATCCCTAATGTATAAAGGATCCCTCCTCCCAGGGAGGAGTAAGAAGAGAGAAGATGAAAGGCCTAAAACTATAGGAAGACTAACAAATCTGGCAGAGACATAAATTGAAAAGAGCAGAGAAATCAGGGGAATATGATGTCACAAAAATTCTTGGAAGACAGTATTTAAAGAAGGAACGAATAGACAAGAAATGTTACATTCTGCTTGAGGTGACTTGTGAGATGTTAACTGAAGCAGTTTCACTGGGTATGGAAATACAGATTGGCATGATTTGATGAGAGCCGCTTTTGCAGAATGGTAGATAAAATCAAATGTGACCAGGCTGAGATGCTGGGAGGACATATTTTCTTTAATTTAAAGAAGGCTCCTGAAACAAGGAAGAGACACCCTAGCTTAGGTGTATATCTGAAAAAGATGGAACATAGAAATGGAAATAAGCTGATCTTGATAATACAAAGTATCAGATTGCTGGGCTGCCATAACAAAGTGCCACAAATTGCGGGGCTTAAAACAAGAGAATTTTATTGTCTCATAGATGGGGAGACTAAAAGTCCAAGATCAAGGTGTCTACAGGGTCCATGCTCTCCCAGACTGCTCTAGAGGAGAATCCTCTCTTGCCACTTCTGGCTTCTCTTGGTAGCTGGTTATCCTTGGCATTCCTTGTGTTATAGATATATCACTTCAGTCACATGGCCACTTTTTCTCCATGTGTCTTCACATAATCTTCCTTTTGTGAGTGTTCATCACTAAATCCAAATTTTCCCTTCTTATAAGGACACCAGTCTTAGAGAGATCTGGGCTGATCCTAATGATTTCATTTTGTATTACATTTTTCATGGCTCTATTTATAAATGAGGTCACATTCTGAGATGCTGAAGGTTAGGACTTCCACTTGGCGATGTAATTAAAGCCATAACAGAGAGGAAATAAAATTTTATTAAAACTACACATGACTAAAGTTTATAAATATTACTACTACCATATGGAATAGAATTCACTGTTTTTCATAATATGTATAAATAACTATTAAATAACCGAACAAAATTATTATGATCTACAGCTGAAAAGAAGTTGTGTGATTATTGACTGATAAATATTTGATCTTGTAATGTCTGGCAGATTCTGGGAATTTTGGGGTGGGTGGGGGAGAGCTTCCATTTAAGCAAACAATTTGATTAAAATGTGTTATAGAATTCACGAGCCCACGAAAGGTATTATGACTTATCTGTAAATCTTCAAAACAGGGGATAGAGGAGATTGATTATGCATTTGCTTATTGTCCAGTGAGTGTGGAAGCAGGTTTGTAATAGTGTCCACACATCACTTCTTCCCGTCCAGGTCCAAGGACCCCCTCTGCCTTCTTTATTGCTAAGTGTGTCTTTCCTGGCTAGTTTCACTCCTCATGAGAAAAAGTTAGCAATGCTGTTATTATTCACACTATCATGGCTCTTAAAAATGTGCTTTCAAACACATTTTTAAACAAACAAACAAAAAATTGAAACAACATGCATCTGCTTGAGTTTGCACATGTCTAGCACTGTCTACTTCATTCTGATTTCATCATCATGCCATATTCTTCATAAATATTCTTTTCCAGTGATTCTCTCAAAGGTTGGCGTTGTGGTGCATTGACGATCACAAATGTGAATCTAATCTAAGATATGCATAAAATATGGGCAATAATGTTTTAGATGTATTAAATTCATCATTCGCAATTTTATACCGTAAAGGTAAAGCAACAATCTTCCAATCATGTCTTTGTTGATTTGTTGAAACCTTGATCCCTGCTTATCCAGAGAAAATTTTAGGGCAGTCACATTCATGAATTTAGACATGAGATATTAAAAATAAATATCAGAATAAATCAATTTGGAATAAATACAATATAGCATTAGGACCGATTTAAATTTTATCTAGGAATACAGAGTAGTTATTTAATATTAGAAAACTTGTGTCATTAACCACGTTGAAAGATTAAGGAAGAACATCAAAACAAATGCAGGAAACAAAAAACAGGAGAAAATTCAAAGTCCCTTTCTATAAAAACATTTTTTTTTTTTTTTTTAGGAAACAGGAAGAGAAAAGATCTGCCTTCACTTATAAAAGTGCATTAAAAAAAACACTGAGATAAAACACTGGTAAGGTGGAAATGTTAGAAGCATTTTCTTTAACATGTGAAACACACCAAAAATGTTCACTGTCAATATTGTCCTGGCAGTCCTACACATTTTAATTAGACAAGAATTAAGTAACAGTTATAAGATAAGAAAAAATAAAAGTGCTGTTTTACAATATTTAAAAGAATCCACCAATTGTTAGAAATTGGACGTTTTCAGAATGTATGTTGAACAGAAGAATAGCCAAAACAGTTACATTTCCATATATAAAGTAACTATTTTAAAAAGTAATAAAATCATACAATTGCAATAACATAAACATCAGATACATTCAATATGGGCACATATAATAAATAACATTCACGACTCATTAGAAAAATTACAGATCACTCAAGAAGACCAACACAATACAAAACATATAAATAAATAGAAAAATAACACCATAAATACACACAACACTTCTCAAATTGACCTAGAGATCCTGTGAAATTACAAGATTCTTCTAAAATGTTACAGAAAAGCAAAGGTACAGGCCATGTGAAGAGTAGAAAAATAAGTTGAAGGAAATTATTTTAACAACTATCAAGATGTATTATCAGGCTAAAGCAGTAGAGTGTTGAAAATTAACTTACACAGAAGGAGAGAAAACCAGCTACAAAGATCATTGTACCTGTATTGTAATTCCACTATAGAAACCTGAATTTAGTGCATTTGCATCCTGCAAATCCATTTTCTGTCTGTGTAGCATCTAGCTGTCGCCGCACCAACATGATCGAGGTAAGCACACTTTTCATTTCCTCTCACAGGAAACCTACGATAAAGGGGTTAAACACTATGTGTTAAAAATTCCTGTGACTTGGGGGCCCTTGGGTGGCTCAGTCTGCTGAGTGTCCAACTCTTGATTTCAGCTCAGGTCATGATCCCAGGGTCGTGGGATAAAGCCCTGCATCTGGCTCTGCACTGAGCATAGAGTCTGCTTAAGATTCTCTCTCTCGGGGCACCTGGGTGGCTCAGTCGGTTAAGTGTCCGACTTCCATTCAGGTCATGATCTTGCAGTTCATGGATTCAAGCCTATGTTGGGCACTGTGCTGACAGCTGGGAGCCTGGAGCCTGCTTTGGATTCTGTGTCCCACCCCCCCCACCTCCAACCTCTTGCCCCACCCCCCCCACTCCCTGCTTCTCCCCCACATGCACTCTCTCTCTCTCTCTCTCTCCTTCAAAATAAATAAACATTGGGGAAAAAAAAGATTCTCTCTCTTCCCCCCCCCTCTGTTATTCTCCCCCACTTATGCTCTCTCTAAAATATAAATAAAAAACAGTTTTTCTAAAAACTCCCATGATTTCTTCTTGCCCAATGACCCTTTTTAAAAAATATGTGTCCAGAGTCCTAAAAAAATGTGGTGTGGCACAGACTTCTCTTGCTAAGGGGAAGATATCTGTACCAAATTGGACCGTAACAGTCTCTCTTCCAAGAGTTTATACCTGTTTGGGGCACCTGGGTGGCGCAGTCGGTTAAGCGTCCGACTTCAGCCAGGTCACGATCTCGCGGTCTGTGAGTTCGAGCCCCGCGTCAGGCTCTGGGCTGATGGCTCGGAGCCTGGAGCCTGTTTCCGATTCTGTGTCTCCCTCTCTCTCTGCCCCTCCCCTGTTCATGCTCTGTCTCTCTCTGTCCCAAAAATAAATAAAAAACGTTGCAAAAAAAAAATTAAAAAAAAAAAAGAGTTTATACCTGTTAAACTGCCATTAACACAGTTCTATGTAATCAGTGCAACTATCAGTTTATATAAGCCAATAGTCCTTAAGCCAGGGTGATTTTGCCTTCTGTTCCCCAAACACACAGACACAAGTGACACTTGGCAACATCTGGAGACACTTTGGGTTGTCGCAATAGAGGTTGGGGAGGAATTGCCTAATAAGTAGAAGCCAGAGACACTGCTCATATCCTCAAATGCACAGGACAGTACCCCCTCCCCGCAACAAAGAATTATTCAGTCCAAAATGTCCATTGTGTTGCTGTTGGGAAATTCTAACATAAACTAAGTGGCTAAGTAGCTGGCAGTCACCATGTGAGTTGTTACACTAAGGTCACGTGTGCAGTAAATTTAGGTCTTTAGATCCAGCTTTCTATATTGCAAAATGGAAGATGTGAAGCCCAAATAAATTCAAGTTAAAATGAACAGTAAGTTGACCTTGAACTGTAAGAGATATCAGCAAACAGGGAGCATGAAGTTTGAAGAATAGATACAATTTGGAGAAGATAGGTTAAAATCAGGCAAAAGATTTTTGGCTTTTTCTTGGTCTGTGTTTATGAATCTCAAAATTCATATTTTCAAAATAACCAGCTAAGACCTTTCCTCTTAGATCCTGATTTCCAACCTCCCTTATTGACTCTTTGAACTGATCTCAATACATGATACAATTTTCCCGATCCCATTTTTCCAACACATACCGAACTCTTGGGTTTTAGAGAAATATAGCTAATGCTGAGGTTCTACAGAGGATTGTGCTATCTAAATTTAAATAATTCCCCAAAGAAAGAAACTCACCATATTTTAGACATGGTTCCATTTACCCATTGTAGTGTTTGATTTTCGGTTATCTCCAGCCCAATCCAGTGATCAGCAGTGCATTTGTATCGCCTAAGAAAATCCTTTAGAGACAAAATAAATTGGATATATTTTTTTAGTTTTTAGTACAAACTATTGTGCTCCTCTTGCTTTGCAGTTTATGGGGAGCAAGACAATAGATGTCGCCAAAAAATAGCTATGGGATTTTGAAAAATGTATTTTACCCTCTGACCCTTAGGTTTCTTATCTGTAAACAAAGATGTGAGATAAATTTTCTTAAGATCCTTTTTTGATTCCAAATTTATATTCAATATGGAAATCTATTCCTCCAGGATTTTAAAATTTTAAACTTCTGGAAAGCCAGAGTTTGCAAGTGATTTCTCACACAGCCTTTCTTAAAAAAAAAAAAAAAAAAAAAAAAAAATATATATATATATATATATATATTTATTTAAATTCAAGTTAGTTAACATACAGTGTAGTATTAGTTTCAGGGGTAGAACCCAGTGATTCATTACCTACATACAATACCCAGTGCTCATCTGAAGTGCCCTTCTTAATGCCCATCACCTGTTTTACCCATCCCCCTGACTCCCCACCCCCATCAACCCTCCGTTTGTTATTTGCATTTAAGAGTCTCTTATGGTTTACCTCCATGTTTTTATCTTATTTTTCCTTTCCTTATAAGGAAGATGTTGCACAGCCTTTCTAATCATCAGATATTTATTATAATGTTTTTCCACTTCTCAGTAATTACTAAAATATTCATTTTAGAGTTATATTTTACTTCAAATTCTCTCCCAAAATGATCACATGTGCATATGTGCACACACACACACACACACACACCCTTCGTATAGCCAATTCCTTCAGACTTTAATTCTCAAATTTTTTTCTGCCAAAAATTTCTATTTTTTTTTTAAATTTAATGTTTATTTATTTCTGAGAGAAAGGGGGGGGGGACAAGAGCAGACAGAGAGGGAGACACAGAATCTGAAGCAGACTTCAGGCTCTGAGCTGTCAGCACAGAACCCGATGTGGGGCTTGAACTCACAAACTGTGAGATCATGACCTGAGCTGAAGTTGGACACTTAACTGACTGAGCCACCCAGGTGCCCCCAAAATTTCTACTTCTGATGAGATCATTCAGTAAAAAAATATAATTTTACCCTATTTCTCCTTTTATCCTTATTCAATGTTGAAATTTCTTGCTACCTTGGAGCATTTTTACCATAGAATTATATATAGAAGGTTATTGAATCTATCGTGCCACTAAATATCTGGGAAACCATAACCTTGACATTGTATCACTCCATGTTTCAATTCTATGATAAATATAAGGGATACGGTTCACAACACTGTGGTCCATTCCCATCTATAACAGTGACACTAATAATCTTTGCATCTTAATATACCATTTTCTGCAGCATTTCATAAATTTATTTGAAAAAAATTTCTCATTGAGCTAAGCTTTGGGTTTATAAAAGAACCCGATTAATCAAACACTGCCCCTGGATTCATAGGGTTTCATTTATGTTGAAGAAATTTATGTAACTATAGAGTTAGAAAATATTTTCCTGGCTAAAGAGAAGATTATGGCTATAATAAAAACAAAGTGAAATTTTATTTTACAAGAAAGAAGTATTTGAATCCTTATGGGGCACTTGCACATCGGATGTGATCTAAGAGGTGTATCTGGAAGAGAAGAATAGAATATTCCACAATAAATACAGAGGACAAGGAAGAAGAGGACAGTTCATATTTTAGGCTTTGGGAAAAGGTTGTTTAAAGGCAGAAAAAATGCGAGAAAGGATAACTGTATTGACCACCAACAGGATATATGTCATCACATAATTGGGAAAATTGAGCGGCACCTGGGTGGCTCAGTTGGTTAAACTTCTAACTCTTGATTTCGGCTCAGGTCATGATCCTAGAGTTGTAGGATCGAGCCCAGTGATGAGCCCACGCTCAGCATGGAGCTTGCTTGAGATTCTCTCTTTCCCTGTCCCTCTGCCTCTCCTCCAATGGGCACAAGTTGTCTCTCAACAACAACAACAACAACAACAACAAAAAAGAAATAAGAAAAAGAAAAAGAAAAAGAAAAGAGAACAACAAAAGAAGAAAATTGGATGAGTTTCGGTAGTTGTGGTCTTAGTGACAGGGAACAGGGAGGTGAGTGTCCTAAAACCTATCCATGAAAAATGTTAATTATTATTTGCTCACTAAAGGAATACCAATGTGGCCTCTTGTTAAAGATGCAAGACAACTCTACATTAGTGGAAATAAATATGAGCAATATTTCATGAAACAAGCTTCATCTCATTTTAACTAAAGAAAACATTTTGTAATTTAAGTAAGCATATATAATATTCTAATTAAGCTGTTTTAAATAAACAGTCCTTTAAAATTCTTCCATAGATTATTTTTATCACTCCTTCGCAGATTGCTTTACCTCATTTTGTCACTTAAATTTTGCCCAGATCGTGTAGTACATGGTAGGCATCTATCACCTTCAAAATGTACCAGGAAATTGTAGAATCAAAGTCTCTTTTCTTGATCCAAAAAGTGCAATGATTCTTATCAGATGTTTAATGACTTCTCTTAAGTTCATACCTAATATTTTGGTATGCTTTTGACCCATGATATTCACTATTTTTTTTAAGTCTGTGCTGACAAGATTCCTGTGAGTGAAAATTCTAAAAATATTTTGCCTGATATTTCTTTGTCCCTCAAAACTTTTACGAGCACTCGTTACTTTTCCACCTTTATGCTAATTTAGACATTTTTTCCCCAGGAGGAACTGTAAAGGGAAATTTAAGAATTTCCCAGAACATTCATTGCAAAAGTCTTGCAAAATTCGGCAGTGAAACTACTGACTAAGGATGCTCTTCCTATTAAGTCGGCATCTAACTTGTTGATTTGCTGTGTCTGCTCTTAACGTACCTAGTTTTTTTTTTTTTTTTTTTTTATTCAGATTTCTCTACCTTTTGTTGCAAACAAAAGTTGAGTTTCTTCACATTGATCTGTAAATTGCCCCAGTCTGGTTTGCACCCGTTTGAATTTGAACCAATCTCAGGTAGAGGGCAGAAATACATTTTGTTCCCCACAGAAGTAAGAAAATTCTCTTTTTAACAATTTTAAATGCTGTGCTGTGCTGTTTTACATTGTAAGCCCTTTTTAATTGTACATTATTCAAGTTATATTTCTTCTTATATTGACCCTTAATTTTTTTTTTATTTGAGGATAGTTGGTATACATTGTTACATAGTTTCAGGAGTACAAGGTAGTGACTCAATAAGTTTATACATTATGCGATACTCATGACAAGTGTAGCTATTGTCTGTCACCATACAAGGTTATTACAATATCATTGGCTGTATTTCCTATGCTGTGCCTCCTATTCCTGTGACTTATTCATGCCGTAGCTGGAAGTCTGGATCTCCCAGTCTCCTTCACCCATTTTGCTCAGTCCCCCATCCTCCTCCCCTCTGGCAACCATCAGTTTGTTCTCATATTTCTACGTCTGCTTCTGCTTTTTGTTTATTCATTTATTTTTTAAATTATTTTAAATGTTTATTTATTTTGAGAGAGAGTCAGCATGAACACGGGAGAGGCAGAGACAGGGAGAAAGAGAATCCCAAAAAGGCTCCATGCCATTAGTGCAGAGCCTCATGGGGGGCTCGATCCCACGAACTGTGAGATCATGACCTGAGTTGAAATCAAGAGTCAGATGCTTAACTGACTGAACCACCCAGGCGCCCCCATTTTTTTTTTTAGATTCCACACATGAGTGAAATCATATCTTAACCATTCACTTTTTTTTTTAAGTTTATTCATTTATTTTGTGAGAGAGTGAGGAAGAACAGGGGAGGGGCAGAGAGAGAGGGAGAGAGAGAAGCTCAAGCAGGCTCCACACTGACAGTGCAGACAGAGTCCTTGGGGCTCGAACTCACCAACTGTGAGATCATGACCTAAGCCAAAATCAAGAGTCCGATACTTGACCCACTGAGCCACCCAGGCGCCCCTTGACCCCTTGGCTTTTAAAAAGACTAAACAGGAGTAGAAGCATTTGCTTATTGCATACATGATTCAGGGAAAGAGTGGATTTCACAAGTGCAGAAGTATGTAGTTTTGCAATCCTTTATTAAAATTCTTGGAGATTTCTTTCCCTCCTGGGATTTTTGCCATGTAAATCAGTATTTATTAAACAAAGATCCATAAAGCTTTTAATTTGTACCTGCCTTTGTGGTATAACAAATGCAACAATTTCAAATAAAACACAGTGTGTGTTCACTGGAAGCCCATGCTTCAATCTAAGAAAACTTTCCATCACATCTGCTGGTTGTGAGTACTCCAACGAAAGCCGCTAAGGGATCTCAGAGACAGACAGCAAAGCAAGACTGAGAAGTCAGAGGAAGGTTCCTCAAAGGGCGTAGCCTGGAGAATCCCATCCTTCGTGAAACAATTATGTCTTTGTGGAGTTTTGGCTTTTAAAAGGATCCCAGGGGCATCTGGGTGGGTCAGTTGGTGAAGTGTTGACTCTTGGTTTCGGCTCAGGTCATCATCTCGCGGTTCATGGGTTTGAGCCCCATGTCGGGCTTTGAGGTTGAAGCCTGCTTGGGATTCTCTCTCTCTCTCCCTCTCTCTCTGTCCTTACCCTGCTCATGCTCTCTCTCTCTCTCTCTTTTTCTCAATAAATAAATAACTTAAAAACAATAAAAGGATTCCAAATTTTGTGAAGTTATTCTATTTATACTCCTTAAAATATAAACACAGCTGTCAACTCTATTGCTTGATGTTAAGTCTTAACCCTATTCAAACCGAACATCAGCAGGTTTTCCAACTTTATCTCACATGGCATGTTCTAAACATCTTCTTCATAAACAGGCATGTGTGAAAAAAATTTACATTATCATATCATTTGAATGCCCCTTCTTAAGAAATTTTGTAAGAATCGTGCGTTAAATTACCATTTCTTTTGTCGTGTCAATGATAGTTAGGTCTGCACCTCGAGTGATACAGTCATGTCTACTTGAATTCCAATCCCCTTCTTCTTTAGAGAAATAATAGCATTTTTTTTGGAAGCCAATCCAATCACCTGGGCAGAAATGATGAGTACGCGGACATTGTGTAGCTGGAAATGAGACAGACACATATATCAAAGACCAGATGAAACACTATGCCACCGTATTTTGAGATCAATTGGGGAAGACAAGGTCATGAGGCAAAAGATCATGATCACGACCAGAATTGCACATCTATCACACAACAAGGTGAAAAACAAATGTCACGTTAGTTGAAAAGATAGCAGTTCAGGATTTGACAGGATGCTGATATTCCTTTCAACTCCTACCCCAGTAATGCATCAGCCTTCACGGGGCTACTAGTGTGAGTTTATCCGTGTTAAGTCACCTTTACTGTCTTGGGGCAAGTGAAATATAATGAAATTCTAGCATTATCTGGGGTAATAAAAATACTAATTTATATTAGACTGTTATAATGGAGGACACATGTTTTAACCTCTAAGGAAGCAATGAAAATAATAAAACAGAATACAAAATTAACATTATGTATGTTGACTGCTTATTGTCAACTAGGTATCGCCATCACTCTATGGCTCTGGGTTAACCATTGAAAAGACTCTACATGAGATTTTGAAGGCGGAAGTAGGGCAGAGCCATTATTCTCAGAGACGTAGCGCATAGGAACGTCCCAAGCCTTTTTTATTTTTTTGTAGTACTTTTTGCTTTATTTTATTATTTTTTTAAATATGAAATTTATTGTCAAGTTGGTTTCCATTCAACACCCAGTGCTCATCCCAACGGGTCGTCCCAAGCTTTTTAATGAGTTTGCCTTTGGTACTCTTGACAGCTAGATGTATTTTTAGACTTTCCCCAAATCTCTAGGTTCTCCAAACACATTAATGCTTTAAGCCAAAGTCATCAGTAACTATTCCTCCTCCAGCTACACAGCTTTCCAGATCATCACTCCCCGGCTCCTTCCACAGCCATGTTATCCCTAATTCTCATATTAAAGTCCTGTTCTAACATTTTCCGAGACTATTTTCTTGAAAGCACCCAGACTGAATCAGTTTTTGGTACCAAAAATGGGTCTAAAGGAACAAAACCTTAAGGATGAGTATTAATTGTCCATGTGATTCTCTTTAGAGGCATGGATTCAAACACCAGTTGTAAATGGGATGCTGGTGATATGTGAAGGTAAAACAATTAAATTATCACCTGCAGTCACCTGATGCCAAGCACCTATAGAAGTGAAAGCTTTAACACCTTTTTCTTTTTTTTTCCTTTTTCTTTTTTTTTTAAATTATAATTCCAGTTAGTTAACATACATTCGCTTCAGGTGTACAATATAGTAATTGAATACTTCCATACATCCCCCTATGCTCATCATGATACATGCACTCCTTAATCCTTACCACCTATTTAACCCATCCCCCACCTCCCTCCCCTCTGATAACCATCAGTTTATTCTCTATAATTGTCTATTGCTTGGTTTCTCTCTCTCTCTCTTTCCCATTTCTTTCCCTTTTTTTGTTTTGTTTCTTAAACACAAGATCATGACCTGAGGTGAAGTCAGACGCTTAACTGACTGAGCTAACCAGGCGTCCCAAGAAAATAAATTTTTAGATTAAAATTGTCTAAAAATTAAGAACTTCCATTCATTGGAAGACATCATACAGAAAATAAACTTAAGCTTCATAGCTAAAGAAGATTTTTACTATAGTTACAATATTTACATAGTGGAAGACATTTACAAAATATTTTTATTTACTATACTAAATAACACTATGAATCAAACAAAAACCAAAGAGGTAACTCAACAAAAATATGGACCAAGTATCTGAATATACCCATCACAAAATACTGTGGCTAAGTGAGCAATAAATATGACAAGGAGTTTAACAGTATTGGTCATCAGGAAAATGTCCATTAAAGTCACAATAAGGTATCAACACACACTTATCAGAATGGCAAAAATGGGTAAAGTTGGCAACAAAGTGTTGACCAGTATGTTAAAAAAAAACTGGCATTCTCTTACGCTTTGGGCTGGACTATCTACTATCTATGGAAATATTTGCTAAAACTGACCTATGCATATTCCATGCCTTAATCATTCTTCTCATAAGTATATCCCACACAATATCCACTAGTCACTAAAAGACTAAAAGTGTAAAGATGTTCAAAGCAGCATCATTTGCAGTAGTCAAAATGTGGCCCAACCTGAATGTCCATCAAAATAGAGTGATTGATATAGAGCATGAAATACTCTATAGCAAGGATCTGAAAAGTACAACCTGAAGCCAAAATCAGAGATGAATGTAAATGTAAACACTTTAAAATAGCCAACACAGTAAAAAATAATAGAAAAATCAAAACAATTAAAAGAGGAATAATATTTTGTGACATGTGCAAATTATACGATATTCAAATTTCCATGTCTAATTTCAGTGAAACACAGACAAGCTCAATTGTCTGTGCATCATGGGCAATGTTTTCATACCACAAATGCAGAATGGAGAACTTGCAATACCGATTGTATGGCTAACAAAACCAAATTTATTTACTCTCTGGTTCTTTGCATGAACATTTTTCCAACCCCCTTGAATGAGTCAATGAACTTTTGCTACATGTTATAACACGAAAGAATCCTACAAACATGATGTGGAACAAAGGAAACAAGATGCAGAGAATACATAAAAATTGCATGATCTTATTCATAGAAAAATGCTTAAATGGGCAAAACCAACCTATGCAACAGAAATCAAGACAGTGATTGCCATTGGTATGGGAATGTTGGATGGAATGTGAGATTATTCGGGTGAACGATTTCGTCTTCATCATTTTTGCGTCTCCCAATGCTTTATGTAGGTCATGTAATTCATAACAATCCATTCATTGATAACTCCTTACGGATCATGAATAATGGGAAAAGAGTGAGAATAATGAGAAAAGATCATGAATGAGGCAGAAAAGAAAATGATCGTTCAGTAGGAAGCCCTAAGAGAGAAAAAAATAAGTAAAGACATGAAAAAATGTAATTTACTCACCCATTAAACTAATTAGAAGAAGAAGAAGAAGGATGGTGCTGGATAATATTGTCAATAAAACGCACATTAAACGAGTTATCTTATACTTGTCCTTAATACCTGAAAAAAAGTTATATTTAGAGACAGGTAAAAGAAATACGAAATTTGTATTCATAATCATAATTAACAAACTTCTTTAGGCAATTTATTCTGATATTTCACAAGATGACACAAACATACTCTTTCTGCGTGTTATGGAGAACAACAACCTTGGTTTTTTTTTAAATGCCTTAGGATCGTTATGTTCAATCCACGTGTTACCATGCTGTGGATTTTACTGCCATAGTCCAAGGAATCAAATAGAATTGTTTAGGGTAGAATTTCTTTAGGCCTGGAGCCACCCCCAGGGCCTTCAGTATCTTTCTTCCATGGTGCAATATCAGTACATCCTAACAGTCCTTAAATATTTCTAAGAAATTCTACTTTCTAACTAATGAAAACTTTGCTTTAGAGGATAGATAGTATGTCATACATGAAAGTTCATGAAGATTTGGAATTGAGCTTTCTGCTACAAACAAGCAAAGGGAACTTGGACAATACAGGTTTTTTTGTTTTGTTTTGTTTTGTTTTGTTTTGTTTTTTTGGTCTGATAGTTCCTCCTCTGCAAAGTCAGGAGAACAGAATAAATATTCAGTGAAGAATTGTTTTTCTTTTATGAGTGCCCATTTGGGGAAAAATGGCATATAGGTTTTTTGAAATAAAACACTTGTATCTTGTATTATTTTATATGATTAGAAAGTATCCGCCCTTATTGTAAAGTTTTATTAAATTCTAAAAATTACAGGAGTTACTTTAATAGACGGGCATACTTATGGAGGGCGTTTATCGTTCCTATCTTTTCCACCTAGTGAAGAACTGTTCTGTTGTTGAATTAACTGTTTTTCCTTTGTGGATGAGTGAAAGATATTACATTTAAAGCACATATCAATTTATATAAGATATATATATATATATATATATATATATATATATATATATATATGAGATAACCAGCATCATCTTTTGGGTTAACATCCTTCTATCCATAGTTTCACATGTACAACATCTCCCACAAACACCCAATTTTAAACGAGTGCCATCATCATGTACCCACTGTTTTATATTCTAATATTTTCGGTTAACAATTGGTTCTTCTCATGTGTGGTTGACCATTAAGAATGGCCCCCCAGTGAATCATGTCCCCCTGTGCCCACCATCACTTTGCCACATTTTGCTGCTCCTGTCATCAAAAGATATACAGTGTTTCCCAACCCTTGAATATGAATTGCCTAATGCTTTGTTTTAACCAAGACGGTGGTAGAAGAGAACTGAAACTTTAGAGCCCAGGGCTTACGGGACCTTAGAATTTCTACTTTCACTGTTCTGGAGCCCAGCATAACAGAGGGGACAGGAGACATTCCTACTGAATGTATCCATATTCCTAAACCATAGAACCACAGGCAATACAAGGATTGTCTTAAACCACGAAAATTTGGGGTGGTTGTTCATTCAGAGCAATGGCTAAATTTATACGTAAGTAAAAGAATAATTTGACATTATAATTTTATTTATTTATTTTATGGGATTTTTTTTAAAGGTTTATTTGTTTTTGAGAGAGGGAGACAGCACAGGCAGGGGAGGGGCAGAGAGAGAGGGAGACAGAATCCCAAGCAGGCTCCAGGCTCTGAGCTGTCAGCACAGAGCCCAACACGGGGCTCGAACTCACAAACCGGAGATCGAGATCTGGGCTGAAGTTAGACACTTAACTGAGCCACCCAGGCGCCCCTTTTAACAGCATAATTTTAATGGCTGATAATACTTTCATGTAGTTATGCTGTTTAAAAAAATAAAAGTCTTCCGATGGGTATTTAGGCTGCCCTACCCTTTTTAGTTTTAACCAGAACTAGCATGAGCATAGTTTAAATATCTCACATACTTGTCTAAATACCTTAAGAAAAAAAATTCAACAATAAACAAATTGGCGTATATCAATTAGATGTTCTTCCACAAGTACTGCAGTAATCTACACCATCATGAGTAACATATGAAGATATTGGTACTCATAGAAATTCATAATAAAGTATTTTTTTTAAGTACTGTAAGGAGGGAGAGGGACTGCAACAAAGAGAAAACTAGCATTGTTTCTGAGCCACCAAAGTGTTATTATTTCAACTCTGTGAGAAAGATAATGGGGAATTATGTCTAACTTTGTGGATTTCTGCCAAATTTCTGAAAAGTCTGGTCGTTAGCTGTGCATTTCTTCTGAGCATCCGCAATTTCAAAAGCTCTGCAGTCAGCAAGGACTGTAGTATCTACAATGCATCACTTTTGAACCAGCATTGTGTTTGGTTTTTTGTTCATTCTTTGCCAAATATTTAGTAATCGCCTACGATGTGCTAGTTTCCATAAATTTAATAGTCCACACCAGACATGCAAAATCTCTGCCCTCCTAGAACTTATATTTGGTGAAACAGACCCAGTAAACTGATGAAACCGAATTTAAAAGTTACAAGTTGCAACAAGTGTGGGAAGGCAATAAACGGGATGCTCTGATTGATAAAAGGGAAAATGACAGGGAAAGGTAGCCAGGAGCGCCATTCTGTGGAAATGACATTAACACCTAGACAGAGAACATGAACAGCGGCCATTTATGTGAAATAAACCAGAAATCGCCTTTTAAGCAAAGAGACCAGCAAATGCCTTGAATCAGGAAAACCTGAAAAGAATGTGGCAAAGTAACACGTGTGATAGAGCCCGAAATAGCAGAGGATCGCAACTAGGTAGAAGGAAAATGATGCTCAGCTTTGAAACCCCTGCGAAAGAGCTTGAGTTTCTTCAAGGTGTAACAGGAAGCCACTGAATTGTTTTAGGTAGGTGTTTGGCGTTGGCCACCTTTATGTTTTTAAAGTTCCCTATGACCCGTGAGCGGAGAGACTATTTAGGGAGCTATAACTCCGACAAATCAAGTTACGGTGATCTCTTAAACAGGGGTGGCAGCTGTGGAGATAGAAGCAAAAATAGAACCCTTGGAGGCCACCAGTATCCTTGATAGAGTGGTTTCAGAGTCATACAGAAGAATGTTAGACTGCTGGAAGTAAGGAAGCAAAATCAGCAGGTGGATTCCAAAAACTTGTGCTGTGGGAATTAGAGGAAGCGAAGAGGTAGGTAGTCAGAATGAGATGAGCGGTTATTGTAGGATTAAAAAAAAAAAAAAAAAAAAAAAAAAAGATGCACCACTTCAAGTTTCCATGCATTTGGGGATGGTTAACATGGAAGGGATAGGTTGTCAACGCAGGCAGGAGGGAGAGGCAATAATCAAATTAAAAAGAATTCTCAGGGTGCCTGGGTAGCTCCGCCGGTTAAGCATCCAACTTCTGCTCAGGTCATGATCCCACCATTCATGGGTCGGGGGGCTCTGCTGACAGCTCAGAGCCTGAAGCCTGCTTCAGGGTCTGTGTCTCCCTCTCTCTCTGCCTCTCCCCCACTCACACTGTCTCTCTGTCTCTCAAAAATAAACAAATAAACATAAAAAAAAAAAAAAAGAGTTCTCGCAGAGGGCAGAGGGGTTGTGGTCTGAAGTACAAATGGAGAGATTTCTAGGTAAGAGAAATGACCCTACATCCAGTGCGGCAAAAGTCCAAAAGGGAAGAAACAAAATGCACATCTGTCTTTTCAACCTTTTGGTTCCGCATATGCCGTAATTCAGAACTTGAGTCCACGTTCTTTCTAATGGGGTTGTAATTGCCTTGCAAGTGTCACCTTATGCATTTCCCTGTTTCCCTATTAGTTTTCTTTAAGTGTCAGGTGTCAAGAAAAGAAGACGTTTTCTCCTTTTTCTCCGTCATCAACTAAGTCAACATGTCACCATGCCATTCTGTTTGGGAATTGGCAGAGTGGACCAAAGGGCCTCAGGTTCAAGATCTTGATCAAAGGTTTCTGGCGTATAAATTTATTTTCTTACCTATTGTGGGCCTATTATCTCCTTATCCATTAAGTGACACTATCTTTCTTTTTGGCTTTAATTAAAGAATATATATGTTGATATGTTTTCAGAAGGTCAGGCTTATCGTAGGAAGTAACTAAAAGAAAGCTTGTGGTGTTTTTTTTTCTCATGTTATAGCTCTCCCATCTTTCCATATTTTATTTATCTTGTGGTGTGTGTGAAGACTATTTACCTCAATATTAAGTGGAATTTTTATGTAAAAAAAATTTTTTTAACGTTTATTTATTTTTGAGACAGAGAGAGACAGCATGTGAACAGGGGAGGGGCAGAGAGAGAGGGAGACAGAGAATCCGAAACAGCCTCCAGGCTCTGAGCTGTCAGCACAGAGCCCGATGCAGGGCTCGAACTCACAGACCGTGAGATCATGACCTGAGCCGAAGTCAGACACTCAACCGACCGAGCCACCCAGGCACCCCTAAGTGGAATTTTTAAAATGTAATTTATTATTTTAAGTGGGTAGCCAGGCTCTTTGGAATCCTTGCCTCCAGAATGATTGCCGGAAGAAACGCGAAGCTGCTTGAAATCAATGACCCTTCATTAAAAAAAAAAAAAATCTAGCTTTTTAAGTGGCTGAATCTAAGAATCATGGAGGAGTTTTAAAAAGAGGAAATGCCTCTGAAGCCAACACAAAGAAAGAAGGGCACGTGCCTCCTGATACTATTAGAAATGCTAATTTGCATTATGACACAAGAGTCCTTTCCAGGGCAGAGTTGGTAGACGATGTAACTTTGTGGTGCATGTGACAACCGTCAGATCCCGTGGGCAGACCATATCAGCCTCAATAAAGATGTTGGTGCCATGAATGTGGCAAAGAAACAGTGTGACTTTTGTTATAGGCGTAGCACAGAATTAGCAGGACTAAAATCAAAAGGCTAATCACTGTTGGGATCTATCTGGTCACAAATAATCATAGAAAAGGAGTGACTCAAGACTCTTGATGCTTCTATGTTGCTTAAAAGCTGGGAAACTTCACATAACCCTGGAAGTACCTCCCTCCCTCCTCCCCCCACCCCCAACTTTCTCAATACCACCAACTGGCAAAGATTAAATGTCCTGCCAGCTCAGCGGGATGGAGACTTGGAGTGGCATTTCGTTTGATGTAAGGCACTAATGAATTGGACATTTATTGCACTTCTGAACATGCAGGTACATGTTTAAACATGCTACCTGTTTATTCTCTAATTAATCTATCCATTTCCTGAGCCCTAAAATCTAATTTTCTACGTTCAATTTAAATAGCTTTCATTTTATAAGTTCCTTCTCTCTCAAATTATCCAAAAAACAAACAAACAAACAAAACCCTGAAAATGTTTCCTTCCTGCTATGAATTTAGTATTGAGAGATGAATTTCAAAGAAATTGCTCAGCCCTCATAATCTGTTCAACAAAGGAATGTAAGAAACAGATAACATCCCAGGGTAACTCGGCAAAAACCTATTTAATTAATAAATGTAACTAAAATAGTTTTACACTCATCCCTATTGTAATCTAAACAGCTAAGGATTCCAATTACTTTCCCCACAGAAAAGTTTCACGGACTCAAGTAATTAGTTTCAGTTTCTGAGCCTGATCTTCAAGCTGTCTTCCGCAGCACATATACTAAAATCATCTCTAATATTCTCCAAGGAGAGATAAGAGGAAAGATCTAGGGTGACCAATAAATTTAAAACCAAATAAAATTCCCTTTTCCCTAGTTGATAGCTATAGAAAAAATCATAAATTACCAACAAGTGGAATGAATAAAATAAAAGAAAAATGAAAAAATAAAATATTTAAAAATAAATTGTCCAATGCACTAAATTTAACAAGGGCATTTTGAAGTTCAAATTATGCATCTATATAGGTTAAATATAATATATATAATATTATTTAGTAAATTACAGAATATACATAATATTTTGTACATATACATAATATATAAAAGATACATAATATATAATATACATAATATATAAATTATATATATTTATATACATATACATAATATACATAATATATAAAATTTATTTATACATAAAATGTGTAAATTCACACTGTTTGAGATGTAAGATAGAAATTAACACTGATTGGATGAGTGGCTAGAAAGCTTTCTGTAAAACTTTTGGTTCCGATATTTTCATGTGATCAGCTAATATTTGATCCCATTGTCCCCAACCCTCTTTGATCTAACCTTAGACAAAATGATGACATTGTCAAAAAAAGAGGAATAAAGTATTTACGCATTCTAATATGAACTGCAGCACTCTTGATTGCTGCATAAGCTAGTAGGTTGAAAGACATTAAATGGCAAGTGTTCAAAACCCACCATCATCTCGAAACCATCCATTGTTGTATTTACTGCATTTTCGTGTCATTGCCTCTCTTCTTCACCTTTTTTATGACCCCTGTTGAAATAACTTTGAAAGATTTTTCTGCTAGATTTAGACTTTAGATCTTACATAGTCCAAACTTGCTATTTAGTGCATCCAAAGCTCCCAAGTGGTTTTCTAGTTCTCGTTTTTTTAAGGTACATTTTCTTTTCTTATCTTGTGTAAGGTTGCCAGAGACATCTTCAAGGATATCCGAGCACTAGCAATTGGTTCAATGAGAGCGGGAGAGGAGGCTACTTTCTGCTCTTAAGCACCCCCAGAGTCCAATTTATCTTGACTCCACTCACTGTTAAAACACGAGAAAAATTGGCCAGACTTTTCCTATTGTGTCTGCATTCTGCGTGTTGAATGTGGACATGGATCAAATTTAACATTTTCTCCAGTAGTGGTTTTATTAAATACTTAGTAAAAATGAAATTAAATCTTGAACAGGTTTAAGCTGTGGTTAATCCCTCGCCACTATCAGTTCAGATAAGATAAGTGGATCTCCCTTTAAGAAGTCAAAACAGTCCATGGCAAATCTGAATTTTGTCATCACAATTTTCATTTTATGGAGACGTTAGCCCAAAAAAGGATTTTTCTGCCTTGATGGGGAAAAAAGCAACAAAATCCACTTCGTGCCTTTGAAGGCTTTGTTTAACACTGCATGTCAGAATTTTCATAAATAACCTTCGTTCTGAACAATTGTGAATGTCCTTACCTTGTTTCTTTTCGTCAGTTCCTTGATTGCTGCCAGCAGTCTGGGTAACTACAGGGGAGCTTTGTGTCATCTCGTCCAAAACCTCTCTTCAAAGTTTTAAATTTAGTGTAAAAATGTTATTATTTGTTTATTTATTTTCTTTTTATAGCAGCTTCACACTACGGTTACTCTACTTTGGAAAAACAAAATGAAAGTTAACAGCGCATCTATGATTGAGTCAAACTGTTGTCTTCTCACCACAATATCTTCCTGTAAAATGAAAAAAAAAAAAAAAACATTACTAGAGAAGGAGGAAGTTAACTAAATGGTAAAGAAGTAACAAACTCATAGATTCTGACTTTCTCAACAGGGGAGCCCCATCGAAACTTTCGAACAAAAAAATATTCCAGAGGCTATTTTTCAATTGTTTCAAGAGCAGCACCTAACTAGCATCCTTCCAGGGCCATGGGAGATAAGAATATTAATTGATTAAAAGGCACACTTTAAGTCATTCTGTCTCGATGATCCTGTGTTTAGAAAGACTGTCTTAAAGGTGATGAAATTAAAGATAAGAAAGCTGTGTTTTAAATGGGTTACTGAAACGAGAACAAAAACTGTTTTCTCTCTCAGTGGCAATCATAGCCACAGGCACACCTACACCACCCCCCACCCCCCCCACCACACACACAACATACACACACTGAACAAAAGAAAAAGAGGCAAATAAAGTTAAAAGGCGCTCAGAACGTTATCATCAAAATTGAAGATGATAATGCTATTATGCTAATATTAGGGTAGCAGGAAACAGTTTCCTTCTCAAAACTGTCCTCAGCAGAAAATTTTCAAACGATTTCATATTCTCTTTCAGTAAATACGTTAACAAACTACAGAGAAATAGCTGACTTCCTACAAGCTGTTTCAGGATTAACACCACGTTCGTTCTGACAGGTACACTGTGAAAAGAAAAGGGATTGAGAACAGAGAAGAAGTAGAGTACAAAGAAATGAAAAGGGGAAAAAAATGTGAAGAGAATAATCCTGTTTAACACAGGATTAAACTCTTCTGGATGGGCTTAAATATATAGCTCTGGTCCTGTCTATCAGCTCTCAAAACAAAATTATGCAAGATGAAATGCAGGTAACAAAAGGGTTCCTTCCCTTTTGGGACAGAAAGAAGACTGAAAGTTTGGGAAGAATTGAACATATTCTATCTATCTCGTCACCAAAATATTCTACCCTTAGGACTATTAGAAATACATATAGAAGGGAATATAGGGACTGCACTATGATGGCTGGTGAAATTTAGGTTTTGTTCCTGAAGAGCGACAGTCAAGATATAAAATTTGACTCAAAATATAAAATATTTCCAACACCATAAAATGTTTGCTAATGTACCTTTGCGGTTCATCCCAAGAACGAGGCAGCCACTAACCTACTATCAACAGAGATGAGTTTTGCTGGTTTTAGAATGTTCTGTAAACAGAATCACACAGTGTGCACTTTTGTGAGTCTGGTAACTTTTGCACAGTGTAATGTTTTTGAGTTTTATCAATATTATGGCAGACCAGCCGTTCATTCCTTTTCATTGTTGAGGAGAATTTCATTGTGTGAATATATAATAATTTGCTTATCCATTACTCCATATGGCTATTTCCACATTTTGACTATCATAAATAAAAGCAGCATAAATATTTCTGTTAGTCTTTTTGTGGACATTTATTTTCTAATCTTTCAAGGAAATACCTTAAAAAATTTTTTTTAATGTTAATTAATTTATTTTGAGAGAGAGGGGGTGGAGGGGCAAAGAGAGAGGGAGAGACAGAGAGGGAGAGAGAGAATCCCAAGCAGGTTCTGTGCTGTCAGGCCAGAGCCCGATGTGGGGCTCGAGCTCACAAAACCGTGAGATCATGATCCCAGGCAAGATCAGGAGTCAGATGCTTAACTGACTGAGCCACCCAGGCGCCCCTCAAGGAAATACCTTGTAGTGGAATTCCTAGGTCATATGGAAAATATATTTGTATCTCTCCCTCTTTTTTGTGATAAGAACACTTGTCATGTCATCTGGGAGATGATGGATATGTCTATTTCCTTGATTGTGGTAATGGTATCATGGGTGTTTCCATAGGTCCAAATGCATCAAATTGTACACATTAAATACGTATAGTTTTTTTTTTTGTATATAAATTATGCCTCAATAAAGCTGTTCTTAAAAATAAAATATGTGGTTAATTTTATAGACATATAATATCTTCCAAGGAGTTTGTACTATTCCCTCGATTAACGTACAACAGTTGCATTTGCTCTATATCAACAGCAAAAGTTGATGTGGTTGGTCCATCTTTTTCATTTTCATCATTCCAGTAGGTATGTGGTGATATCTAAATATAGTTTTAGTTTGCATATCTCTGAAGACCTGTTGAGCATTTTCCCATATGCTTAAGGCAATTAATATATATTTTTTTGGTGAATTCTGTATTCAAATATTTCGCCAGTTTTACAGGATTATTTGCCTTCTTTTTAGTGAGGTGTAAGATATATATCTTATATCCATTATATCTTACAGCTCACTAAAAAGAAGGCAAATAATCCCATAAAATATATATAATGAGTTGTAAAATAGTATTTAAACAATATGGAAATAATTCCTTCGCCACACACACACACACACACACACACACACACACAAATACTTTCCACCATTTGTAGTGTCTTTTCACAAAATCTTTCTCAAAAACCTTAAAAAAAACTAGAACCCTGTAAATGTTGAGTTCTGTAGACCTTTGAAAGTGGCATATTCTCCATTGTTAAAGTCTAGAGTTTATCCTTGCTTAAATACGATTCTGAATCCTCTGTCATCAAAGAAAATACACACCTTCCTTATGAAGATCCCTTCCTTCCCCTACTGACCATAAAGCTGATAACTAAGATTAACTGTTACCCTTGATACTCAGGAGAAATTCAGACCTAACAATATGTAATGACAACCTAGAGAGTACAAAATGGGGTCGGATTCCAAGGGTGCTAGATCAAGAGAGAAACACAAAGCTGGATGAGGGAGATTTTATCAACAATGGGGTCCTCTCTTAGTCATAAAATTTAATAAGTTGACAACATATTGTGAGACAGTGTTGAAAAACTGCTGAAATAACTCAAAGAAGATTGAAGAAAGTAACAGCTCATGCTAAGCAGAGTAAAATGCCAGAATTGCTATGGGAGTTAGTTGAAGATAAAAATATAACAGTACTTAGAGCAGTTGGCATTCCATAGTTGATATGCTCTGGATGGACAGAAAATCCACCAAATGTTCTATGGGGTGGTATTATGGACACCCTATTAAAGTGATAAGAATGTAAGAAGAACATAAGCATCAGGAAGAAGCTTACTGAAGCTTTCCTTCCCAGGCCAAGGATTACAATAGTAGATGTCTTCACAGAATTGGATTTATGGACAGCATTGAGACTGATAGGATCTTGGAGTCTTAAAGGTCAAATGGCATAGCTCAACTCTAAAACAAAGTTGTCACAATATTGTAATGAGGGTTGAGTTTGGAGTAGCATCTAGACTACTGACCAAGAGAAAGTTATAGATACGTTAAATGTTCCTGAGGCAAGACAGATTGATCTGTCTTGAGCTAAAAAGGATATTTTTACTTATGTGCCGGTCTTTAACCCGGTGCTAACAGAGAAGAAAAAAAAAAGGTTGTATAATTCTGATTTCTGTGGTGTAACACCAAAGTTGAAAAGAGATATGCAATAGTTTATAGTTATATAGTATTTCTATTATATAGACATAGGAGACGTAAAAAACTTCATGTGTAGATAATGGTAAAATACAGTAAAAAAAATAACCAAAAATTGATTTATGCTAAGTATGTATTACCTTTTTTAAAATATAATTTATTTAATTTTAGGGTTAGATACTGTAACTTATTATTTTATTTTATCTTATTTTATTTTCTTTTATTGAGAGAGTATGAGTGGGAGAAAGAGGAAGCGAGAGAGAGGATCTTTTAAAAGTTTTTTTAACTTAAAAAAATTTTTATGTTTATTTAATGTTTATTTTTGAGAGAGACAGAGAGAGACAGAGAGACAGAGACAGAGTGTGAGCAGGGGAGGAGCATAGAAAGATGAAAACACAAAATCCAAAGCAGGCTCCAGGCTCTGAGCTGTCAGCACAGAGCCCAATGCGGGATTGGAACCCACGAGCTGCAAAATCATGAGCCACCCAGGCACCCCAAAAGACCTAGTGCAAATCCCGATTTGGGGCTCAATACCATGACCCTGGGATCATGACTTAAGCCAGAATCAGGAGTCAGATGCTCAGCCAACTGAGCCACCTAGACACCTGATAATGTAAGTTTTAATGACAACTATATTTAATGATTGGCTCACAAGATCCTGAAAATTTAGCAATCAGATCTTGCAAGCATACCACTGGGTTTTGCTCAACACCTACAATAAAAATAAATCAAAACTGGGTGATCACTAGGTTAAGGGAAACCATTCCCCCAAAGTTATAAACTATTACCTTGTCCTACTTCTGCTGAGTCAGTTTTCTGACTCAGGACCCAGTTTTTAGAGAAAAAGGCAAGTCCTCAGAGAGAAGACCCCTTCCATACTATGGCTAGTATAAACCATATTGCTTCCCTCAATCCAATCCCAAAGGGATTTATTTATATTAGTCTTCTCAGGCTGCCATTTCAAAATACCACCAGCTGGGTGGTATTTCTAAATAATAGAAATTAATTTTTTCACAGTTTTGGGGTCTGGTGATCCAAGGTCAAACTACCAGAGAATTGATGTCCGATGAAACTTTACTTGCTAGCTTGCCGATGGCTGTATTTTCGCTGTTTCCTCATATTACCTTTTGTCTGCATGCATGCGTTGACAAACAGATCTCATTGGTGTCTCATCCCTTCTTATGAAAACACCAGTCATGGGGCATGTGTGTGACTTTCACTCAGGTCTTGATCTCAAGGTTTGTGGGTTTGAGCCCCTCATCGGGCTCTGTGCTGACAGCTCAGAGCCTGGAGCCGGCTTCTGATTTTGTGTCTCCCTCTCTCCTGCCCCTCCCCTGCTCACATTCTGTCTCTCTGTGTCTAAAAAATGAATAAGCATTAAAATATTTAAATAAATAAAAAATGAAAACACCGGTCATGTCAGATTAGGTCTCAACTCTTATGTCCTCATTTACCCCTAATTATCTCCTTAAAGGCCCTGTCTCCAAATATAGCACCTTGGGGGATTCAATATATGAATCTGGGAGACAAGATTTAGTTCATAATATTCCATCCTCTGGCCCTTCAAACTGTGTATCTGTCTTGCATGTTAAATACTTTTATCTCATCCCAATAGCCTCAAGTATTAACCTATCCTGCATCAGTTCCAAGTCTAAAGTCTTATCTAAATTATGTCTGGTGAACCTCCAAGTGTGATTCATGTTGGGACACAACAACCCTCTAGCTGTGAGACTGAAACAGGTACGTTATATACTCACAAGATACAATGGTAGAACAAGCTTAGGATAGACATTCTTATTCCAAAAGAGAGCAATCAGAAAGAATAAAGTGGTGATAGGTCCCAAGCCAGTCTAAAACTTAGGAAAATTCCACCACTCTTAGGGCTCAAGGGTAATTCTCTTTGGCTGAATGCTCTGCCCTGTGGTCCCCCTGGGACAATAGTGTCATCCCCAGGGTCCTAGGTGGTGGCCCTGCTTTCTCAGCTCTGGGGGGCAGTCTTGTCCCTGAGGCCCTGAGTAGGGGCCTCTGAAACTCAGGAGGTGGCATCACACTCTGAAGTTGAGAAGGAAACAGCTTTGCCCCGCTGCCCCCTTCCTCCTTTAGCTGTATCTTCCGGGCTTGCAGTCAGAGTGGTGGCCCTGATGATCCCTTATAGTCTTTAGGATTACCCCTCTCTTTTCTTCAAAGATAAAGTGTGTTCATAGTTGAATAGCTCTCCAGAACCCCAGAAGACTGTGAACTTTCTCTTATTTCATCCTGCCTCTTCGCTTAATAATGTCTTCATTAGTGACCAAACATGTTTCCTCCAAAGTGCTCATCATATTTTAGTTTTATATTCATGGACTCACTGATCCAACAATTCTACCCTTTACTCAGTCCACACCAGCCACAGTGACTTCACGGTCTCATGAACTTTGAGTTTCCTTTTGCCTAGAGATTTATGTCCTCAAACAGCAATGAGGTTCATTGCATCACTTTTTCAAGCATTTGCTTAATGTCACCTTCTCAGTGAAGTTGTTCATGATAATTCTATTTAAATTGCAAACTCAAGCTAACCCCACTTGCTACTCACAGAGGTAAGTCTTAATTCCAGCCAGGAACATGTACATATATATGGTGTGATTACATATTTACTTATTCATTTTGCTGATTGTGTGTCTCCTACAGTAACATGGAAGTTCCAAATCAAAAGTTTTTATCTGTTTCATTTATTGGTCTATCTCAGTGCCTAGGACAGCGCCTGGAACTCTATGTGTGTGTGTGCATGTGTGTGTGTGTGTGTGTGTGTGTGTGTATGTGTATTCAAAAAGTCTTATTGAATGAATTAATATATGATGAGTGCACACACACACACACACACACACATATATATAAATGAGGATTAAGAAGTTAGTAACAAACAAGGGTAAAGGAATGAATAGTTTACCCAAATAATGAAATAAATATAGTCAATAAATGTAGCCAAAGGTGTTTCAACACAAGAGATATCTTAGAAATGTAAAGTGGAATGATAAAACAGCTTATCAGACTAAAAAATGTGCCTTTAAGATTAAAGTGATGATTTGGTATGGGTGTGGGGAAACCCTCAATTTCAGTGGGAATATAGTTATAACATTTCTGGAGAGGATAAAGGCTTTCTTCTACTGACTAATTCATAAATGATGACACGAAGTTTGTAAAAGGTGTAAGTTTTCAACAATTTTTTTTTTGACAGAGAGAGACAGAGCACAAGCAGGAGTGGGGCAGAGAGAGAGGGGGACACAGGACCCAAAGCAGGCTCCGGGCTCTGAGCTGTCAGCACAGAGCCTGACGCTGGGCTCGAACTCATGCACCGCGAGCTCATGACCTGAGCCGAAGTCGGACGCTCAACCGACTGAGCCACCCAGGAGCCTCTCAGAAACTTATTTTTTACCATATTTTCTTTATCATCACATTGATTTGGTATAACATTTAGTATGGAATGGCTCCGTCTTTTGTTTTGCACGTGTCAACCAGAGGACAGGACCAAGGTAGACTAAATGTTACCATGAAATAGCATATGCATTGACCAAGGTGGATGATGTACTAAAATGACACCTCTTAAGATGGGCAGTGGTGAATTGACTAGGGAAATGTGCAGGGGGTTAAACTGACAGGATGTTATGACTAACTGAGTAGAAAACGCTGGATAAATCTAAAGTTTGGGGTAATCATTATGATACAAATTTTAGATATGTTCAAATAGAGATCTCTCTCAATGAGACATCTCTGAGCTATATCAGCATTCAATCCCATTGACTCTTATTATAATCAGACTCATTGTTAGAGAATTAGATATCAACAGAGCCTGAACAGAGAAGATAAAGGATTTTTTTATGAGGTAGGATCACACAACTAGCTAATTTGTATTGCCAAGAGCCTGAGAGCCTACATCAGAGTGAATTCTAAGAATGTCATTGCAATGGGATAAATAGGTGAATTGACAGAGATGAATATTTTTGACACCGAATTAGGATGTAATGTTTGCCTCATCATCTAGGAGGTGAATTAATGATTAGCTTGGCTGGCTACTAAAAACCCGGATATAGTTAATGACGCTTAAATATTGGAAATTCCCGAGCACAACATATAGGAAAGAATCTTAAGGCTCCGGGAAATTATTATGCTGCAATGAATCTAATCTGTGCAACTTACTCAACCACTTTTTAGTGATATTCCCCTGGAGGGCTCAGAGGGCATGCTTTGCAACAACACCTTAAGAACCCATTTGGTGATGGCCTGTTGTGAAGACTGTTTTTGGAGACCAGAGATACAGTTGAAGATGCGACAGTGGAATCAGGTTTCTGATCACTGGTAATTAGCTGGTTTTAAAGGTGAGGTGTATTCAATTTCTGCAATAAGCCAGAGAGACTGACTGATAATCAGGGTGTTGATTCACAGAGATCTGTGACAATGGATAGTTGATTTTGGGGTTGATTCCTAGAAATGGGGTTGGTGGGGAGGACTAAGTAGCTGCTTGATATGCTGAGAAGATGCTAGAAATAGTGGCCAGAATCTAAACTTAAATTTTCAGAGAGAGGACTCCCTGTCCTTTATCCAGTCCCCCACTTACATAGTTACTATCAGAAGCTCTTTCCAGATCAGGAATCCCTCACTTGGGAAAAAGACAGACTGAGCCTTTTTGTTGGAGGACACTGTAACATGGCCACAGGTATCATTATGACACTTCTTCCCCCAAACCTAACCTAGCCTGAAAGAAAACCTCCAGCCATTATCTTGGATGATTACATTCTGAAAAAGTGGATTGCTCCCTTTAATTTACAAGCATAAACAACATAAGCACTTCTTTACTGTCTAACCTAAGTATATATTAGCTGCCCTGATCTCTGCCATAAGATATCCCAGAAGGAACTAGATCGTCTTGATATATCTCGACATGATATAGCTCAGAAATTATTGCCAAAATATATTTATTTCTTTGATGATGACATTATGCTAATTGTATCCAGTGAACAATAAGCAGTAAACATCCTATAACTTTAATACAGTATATGTTCACCAGCAAGAATCTGATCTAATTTGACCAATTTGACCCAGGGGACCCTAAATTTAGAAATGCACAGCCGTGTTCTATCATAAACTCAAAAGGGCTATATTGGAGTCTAGGTCTGAGCAGTTCTAAAAAGGTTCAGTAAACTGCATGAAGAGATGCTTCAGACTCCCATGGTACATCTTGTATTAATTTTCTCTCTTCACTCCAACCATGTATCAGGCTTTGGGGTAGGGTCGGATGTGGTTTTGGAAAAGGTTCCATATGCTCATATGTGGAGAAGTAAAAAGAAAATCTTTGTCAGTGGAAATGAAAAATACGCCAGCTAGAAATAGATGCCACACCACGGTCCATTTGGGGGGTGACTTTGAAAGACAAAAGTGAAGTTAAATCTTCACATTCAGTAGAGATTTGGGTGTTATATCTGGTTGTCCATCTGGCAGGAAAGATGAATACCTAGAGATATAAATCTAAACTGACTCACTGTCAGAGATTGACAGGTTAGATGGCTGGTTGAGAACTCAAAAAGAACAAAATCGGAAAATTAGGGACAAAGAAATTTGGAAGAGAAGAATATATAAGGATGATTCGAATGGACACAAATTGTGAAGATACTCATTCCCATGTAACTTCCAACAAATTATATCCACAATCGAGGAGGGCACTCTCAATAATCAGGAAGATAAAATGATATGTGCTGTGGCCATCTAGCAGTTTCTTTCTTCAGACACACTGACAGTTGATCAATGGACGAATATGGAGTGGCCACACAGACAATTATGAATAGCAGACAATTCATGAAATCAACATGGTCTTCTACTACCCAAGGATGGCCTGCAATTGATGAATGCCTAAGCTACCAAAGACAGAGGCTGAATCGGAGTCTCAGAGAAAATACCAATTCAGGGTGGGACAGCTGGCTAGCCTGGTGGCAGACTGATTACACTGACACTTTATGATATTGAATGGGGCAACACTATGTTTGGTAAGGTAGACTCATACTCTTCTAAAGAATTTGCTCTGTGCTGACAGCTCAGAGCCTGGAGCCTGCTTCACTTTCCATGTCTCCCTCTCTCTCTGCCCCTTCCCTGCTCATGCTGTGTCTCTCTCTGTCTCAAAAATAAATAAACATTAAAAAAAAAAGAATTTGCCTTGGGACCCACAGATCTTCTTCAGGGTTATCATCGACAGATGATAACCATCTCCCCTGTAGTCACTCTACCGTCGTTTCTGCACTGACCATCCCTTGAGAACCTCAGACCCTTGTGGCCATACCTCGTTCAGGGATTCTGGACAATTATTTAGACTAATTGTTAGGACAACTGATTCAAAGCATGCCTGAGGTTACCTTTTCTCGTGCCCTCATTATGTACTCCTCACCTCCCAACCTGTGACTTGCCAGTTGCCACGGAAGAGTGACATTTTCCTCCGTGTGCATGCATGCACAGAGCACAAATGTGGTAAAGACAGTAGCATGCATGTAAACTTTGTACCAATGTGAGACTACAGCTATGGATAAGTTATCCTCCCTTGTTCTGCTTTCCGCTCCTGAGACAAAGTCGTCTAAATGGCTTTTCTAAAGATGATCCTGAGATAAAAAAAATCACCCTTGATATCCATTAATGTGCCCCTTCTATTTACTCCTTCTTTTGTCCTATCTCATTTCCCTTGCACTCATTCCTGTTGTCCTGTGTTGCACTTCTGCAAAAAGCATTAGATGTCTTTGACTCAGCATTTTTTTTCTAGGTACCACACTTCTTAGAAAAACTGGTAACTGAGTGGTTTCAAGAAGTGGATTTTCTAAATGGGATTTTGAAATTAAACTGTCAGGGTGAGTACAAGGAGGACTCCATTGAGGACTCAAAACAATAAGATATTTACCTGTCGTCAATTTCTGTGAGTGGCGTGGAAGATGAAGAGTTGGGATATATGAAAGTGTGGCCCGTGGTTGGTATGGAGGTAATGATAGGCATTGTGGTGAGGGCTGGCTAGTAGAAAACTTAGAAAAAGGAAATGAAAGCTTCTAGTCGCTAGCTGAAAATTGAATGAATTATACAAAATCTGCGGTGTCTCTAAGGCAGCTCTGATGAAAATTTTCCTGTTCTGGATCTTCAGGGTAGACTGTGATAAGAATTTGGCTCAAAACCCCATTGGAAAAGTCATGTATGCCTGTCAGTAAAAATTAGCCTTGAGTAGAAAAAATGAATATCGTGTTCCAGAGACCTGACATGTGACTATTAGGCCAGATGAGTCTGTGAATCTTGGATTCCAAAATTCCTCTGTGCCCTCAGAAACTATAACTTTTTAAAAAATCTGCTGCCAGAGAATAGTAGTCTTTCTACGACTGGAACCCATTTAATAATCTTACCTTTAGCAGGTACCTCGTAGGATGAGTCTTCTCCTTATTGCCAATGCCTCTAGATGATAACTTCCAGATGACAAAGAACATAATCTGAATAGGGAAGAATAGTATATGTTTTGAGAGGTAATAATTTACATGATGAAAAAAATTATGGGGCCTGGCAGTAACTGGGATATTATGTATGGAGTCGTGTGGCGTAAGGAGAGAAGAAACATAGGGCTGTACAAGAGACGCTTAAATCATATTGATATGGGGGCCCTCATTCATAACTTGAAACTTTACATGCTCATTAGGGAAATTTTTATCTGGTCTAATAATCTGCTGGGTTGGCTATATGAAACTGGAACATATGGGGATTTGCCCTCAATGAGGTAGAAATGCCAGAATTTGCGAAGCACACTTTTAAGAAAGCACTCTCGGGTACTAAATACAAAATTCTTAAACTTTACTAGTTGCAGCATTAATCTTCTGGGAAGAAGAAAATTCAAGCCAACTTCATAAATAAATGACAAAGAGAGAGAGATTGTAAGGGACTGGCCTACATGGTTAGGGAGGCTGAGAAGTCCCACGATCTGTAGTCCGCAAGCTACATACTGAGAAGAGTCACTGGTGTAAACTACAATCTCAGGGCACATGCCTGAGAATCAGGAAAGCTAGGGATGTAAGTTTCAGTCCAAGGACAGGAAACTTGATGTTACAGCTCAAAGACGAGAGAGAGTGAATTCTCATTCCCTTAGCCCTTTTTATCAGCCCCTCAAGGCTCAGCCACCTTGGTGAAAGCAATCTGCTTCAGTCATCTACCCACTCAAATGCTAATCTTATCCAGAAACACCGTCACAGATGCATCCAGAAATCATGCTGATTATTTGGGCAATGCATGGCCTGGCCAAGTTGACACAAAATTAACTTATCACAAGCCCATTTCTTATCAACTTGGCTGGCACCCATACACATCTCCTTAAACCCTATATTTTTTTAAAAGAATTTATTGACATTGATTTATTTTTGAGAGAGAGACAGAATGAGAGCAGAGGAGGGGCAGAGAGAGGGAGACAAAGAATCTGAAGCAGGCTCCAGGCTCTGAGCGGTCAGCACTGAGCCCAACACGGGCCTCAAACCCACGAACTGTGAGATCATGACTTGAGCCGAAACCAATAGTGGGAGCTTAAATGACTGAGCCACCCAGTGCCCCCTCCTTAAACCCCGCTTAATCTCCAAATAAAGACATTCACAAGGTCATAATTCTGTTTAACAGTACATAATTATCCTGTATACAACTGAAAATGTACTAACCCCTTTCTCAGAAAAAGAAGTAAAGAGCTTGAGTAAAGTTTACTCTTTTTTTTTTTTTAAATGTTTCTTTTAATTTTTATTATGTTTGAAGGAGAGAGAAAGACAGAGCATGAGCCGGGGAGGAGCAGAGAGAGAGGGAGACACAGAATTCGAAGTAGGCTCCAGGCTCTAAGCTGTCAGCACAGAGCCTGATGCAGGGCTCGAACCCACAAACTATGAGATCATGACCTGAGCTGAAGTCGGATGCTTAACCGACGGAGCCACTCAGGCGCCCTGTAAAGTTTACTCTTCTAATTGATACATCATAACTTAAATATCATGGTGTGAAATTAATGGTACTTAAATACTATAATATAAAGTCAATACATCTTATGTTACATGATAAATAAGAGAAGAAAGAAAATATATTTTTAAGGTATTTAAGATATTTAAGGTATCTTAAAGTATTTAAGATATATTTAAGATATTTTTAAAGGTATTTCTATTATCTATCTATCTATCTATCTATCCATCTATCTATCCATCTATCTATCTATCCATCTATCATCTATCTGTCTATAAATGCATTTACACAAAATAAAGTATGACAATCACAAACTTCATTTCTGTAAATGGTCATCTGGCCATAACTGGTGTTTCCTTCTATCCTTCTACTACCCATTTTGTATTCCCTTCTCATTTAGCAAGCACCTCAGCTGGTCATAAATTCTTTGCCTGGTGGAATAATTCAAGCCTTCATTCCTGAAGGGTCAGGACCATTAATAGGCCTACCTGGATTAGGTTATTATAGTTTTTCTTTGACCTTTCTCACAGGGCATGATAATACTAAAGGATCTCCTATATTCCAAATATAATTTCCTTTACTTCCATTGTGGAGTAATAACACAATTTCCTCCTGGTAGTCAGGATCAATCCTTCAAGCCAGTTCAGTAACTTTCTTCCCTGTTGATTCAGAGACATGAGAAGTCCAAGGTGGCAGTCTTAAATTTCAAGTCAATGAAATCATTGTGTCTCCTGATGGAATCATTCCTCCCTCTGGAACTAACACCTCGAGGCCAGCAGAGCAGAATGTCATGGGAACCAGAAACAAAAATTTTGCTAATGGATTGCGAGGTATAAGAGTGAGTGGTGCCACTCTGATTTCTACATCTTGATTCGTCAACCCATGATTACTGGTTATAGGAGAAACAACCCCTTATACTGAATGCTGATTCAGAGCATATCTAGCCTTCTGGAGAACTTTGTCCCAGCCCTGCAAGGTATTGTCCCTTACTAGTACTGTAACTAAATTTTCAAACGGTCACCCACCATTCTATCAAGCCAGCCACTTCAGGATGGTGGGGAACATGGTAAGACCAGTGAACTTCCTAAACATGGGCTCACTGCTGCACTTCTTTGGCTCTGAGGTAAGTTCCTTGATCAGGAGTCATACCATGATGGTGGATAAGGCATTCTGTGGGTCTATGGATGGTAGTTTTGGCAGAAGCACTGCATACAGGAAGGTAAGTCTGAGACCAGACTGTGTATTCCAGTAGGAACAAAATACTGCCTCTTCCGTGATGGAAGCGGTCGAATATAACCAGTCAGCTGATCACATGGGGAATGGTGTTCTTTTGGGATTCAGTGTTGGTTTTTGCCGTCAGCAGATTGGGCATGCCCAGTGGTCGTGGCCAGGTTGGCCTCAGTGAGGGGAAGTTCATGTTCTAAGCCCATGCGTTGCCTCCAAATTTGCTAGCATGACACTTTACTCATGAGACTATTAGAAAATGACAGGAAATGCTAAGGAAAGAAGCCCACTGATACCCACAGAACAGGTCTTTCTACCTACCTGATTATTAAACACCTTTTCTGCTGAGGTCACCCTTTGGTGAACATTCATTTCAGATGCATTTCAAATACCTTCACATTTTTTTTTTGCCCGTTTAGAAATATCTATCTTCACACCTCTTCCCCAAATTGCTTTATCACCGGTTTTCTAATTATGTTCCTTGCCTGCCCCTGATTATCCAGTTAAACCACTGGATGCGGCCCATGTTTTGGCATACAATTGCACATCCGGTCATTTCTCCTGAACAAAACGAGTCACCAGATGCACTGCTTCACATTCTGCCCCCTTGGGCGATTTCCCTTTACTGCTGTCTTTGAGGGTAAAAAAAAGGCTGTAGGGTGACATCTGTCCACTCTCAAGTGCCCTCCTGCATTTCATGAAGAACCATCTGTAAACCAGGCCCACGTCTTCTTTTGCTCTGTCAACCGACGTCAAGGAACTCCCCCCAGCAGGTCGTAGGCACCGGGTGGGAGAAATAATTAGACATAACAGAATTGGGGACCATGAGCCCTGGGGCTCCTTCTTCACGTAACTTATTTGTGCTTTCGGGGTTTGCTCAGCTCCAATCCAGTAAATACCACTTCCACCTGATGATAAAGTGCGGTTGTCCTTGCCCAAGTTTATGGGTTGGTGGCCCAGTATGCCAAGCGCTGTTTCTCAAAAGGAGAATTACTATGTGCTGAAGATGGCAGTGGTTTTCTCTAAAAATACTAAGGGTCTGTGCTGTGAGTCACCTATACGGGCCTGCCAAACACTCCCAATAGCAACCCCATCTGCCACTGCCACTTTAAGTGCCAGAGGATCTGCTGAACCATAAGGCCCAAGCGAGAAAGTGGACTGTTGCAGAGCCTTCCATTGTCCCCCGCCCTCCCCCACCCAAAACTACAGTAAATAGGGTAGAGTAACAATCCAAATGAAGAATATGTTGCCTCCAAAATCCAAAGAGGTTGGCTAGGAGCTGTGCGTCTCTCTAGATTTCGAGAAAAGTCACGTGGGACTACTTATCTTTCTCCTTATGAGAGATGTCTCAACACATTCCACATCACTGGAACTCTAGGAATTTTAGCCTGGATTTCAGTCAAATTTATTTCCCACCCTCTGGCATGCAAATGTCTCACCATTAAGTCGAGAGTTGCTGCTATTTCTTGCTCGCTGGGTCCATTTAACACAGTAGCATCAGTGTAATGGACCAGTGTGATATCCTGTGGAAGGTAAAGGTGATTAAAATCTCTGCAGACTGATACATGATATAATAGATACAACGCTGAGCTAGGCCAGGAAAGATGCCTTGCTGGCATTGCCAGCTGAAAACAAACTGCTTTTGATGGGTCTGTGGACAAATATGGAGAAAAAGACATTTGATTGCTCAAACGATGGACCCCTATCTGGTGCGTCAGTTGCAGGAGCACTAGTGGTTGAGATTAGCGTGAACCATTGTCATTCTCCAAGGTCCGTCTATCTTCAGCACAGACCAAATAGGGTAGTTGAATGGGGAAGTAGTGAGAATCATCACCCCTACATCTTTAAGTCCTTGGTGATGGCACTAATCTCTGCACCCCCTTGTCTTTGTCCTTTATTATTTTCCAAGGTAGAGGCAGTACTAGTGGCTTCCCATTTGGCATTTCTCACCACAGTAACACCCATTACGCAAATCATGGAACCAATGTGCCAGCAGTTGAGTGTATCTATTTCAGTAATGCTTTCCGGAGCTGGAGAAACAGCCACAGCCAAGGGTTCCGGGATCCACTGGGCCCACTGCGAGATGAACCTGAGCTAAAATTTCATGGATCGCCTGACCTCTGTAGGCTCCTGCTCTGACTGGTGGGCCACAATTACACGTTAGGTGGCCTGAAATTAACGTCAGTTTAGAGGCAGAGTCCATTACTCTCTGAAAGTTCAGACTTTTTTACTGTCCCCCCATTTATAGTTACCCTGGCAAAAGACCATAAGTCTTTTTGGAGAAGGTTGGGAGAAGAACTTAACACTGTCAGTTTTGGGTGGTGGGGATTTTGGTACTGGGGTTCTTTCTCAAGTGAACCTGACCTCCTCTTTATTCAAGGGGTCTGGGTCTGTACACTGGCTCACGTCTGGGAATTGATTGAAAGACTATGACTCTGTTTTTATGATTGAGGTTGGGATTGTGTTCACTTGACCTAGAGCTTTTCTAACTATATAGAACAAACAGGAATTTAATAAACTTCCTATATATTTCATTCCTAGGAAAACCATAATCAACTAGATACCATCATAGGTCTATTAGGGTCAGACTATTCTGGCTGCTGTCTGGACTCTGCTGTCCATTGCAGTAACCACACCCACCTTGCCTTTTGTGATTGCTGCCACGGGGCCCCTGTCACTCAGGGATCAAAGTAGTCCCATTGCATTTACATTTCTCAGTTCAGTGATATCACTTCTCACTGTGAAGTCTTGCCTACAGAAAAGATCAATTACAGAGCTCTTCAAGAGTGCTGGAGCTTACTTCGCCAATTTCATTTGGTGAAGTTTTTCACAGATTGGTGAGAGATATTTTTCCGGACCTTCCCAGGGTAGGTGAATAGGTCTTAAAAGGGCAAGGCAAGCTGACATTCCAATCTCTCTAGTACTTTGGGTTCCTTCTTGTACATTAATACAAGGCAGGTCCATCGTTTCCAATGCTCACCTTTCGGTCCATGTTTCAGCCAACCAACCAACCTGTTAGAGTCTTTTCTAACTCCTCAAGCTGAAGCATTTAACGCATGATTTCTGCCTAATGAGCCCATGTCAGTGAATTTGGCCTGATCTAACTTTCTGTTTCTTCCACATATCCTTAGTTTCCACACATGTTCCCTAGATTTCTGCTTGTGTAAATCAGAAAACACAAGTAGTTCTTTTGGAGTGTAATGCATCTCCTCATGGGCCACACTTTGTACCTCACCTTTAGGAGCCTGTTGGGACTTGAGTCTAGTTATAGGTCTAGAAGCAAAAAACATGGTGGTAGTGGGTTTTGAAGAGAACCAATATTGTCTCGCATGCCAACTTCCTCATAAAAGGCTATTACCACTTCCTCAAGCAATGCAAGTTTAATCCCCTCAGACAGATGTGGAAAAGCCTACACCTTCGTTAGTGGCAAGGCTGATACCATTGTGGGTAGAGAAACCACTTCCATTGGTATTGCAGAGGCCACTCCAGTGGGGGTAGGGAAACTTTTTTAACTGGTAAGGAAACTCATCAGAATTTAGAGGCTCGATGTGAACCATTGTCATTCTCCAAGATCTATCTTCAGCACAGACCAAATAGGTTACCAGATTTACCAAGGTCTTCTCATATGTTCCCATTTCAACTAACAAGATCTCATTCTCTCCCAGTCAATGCCCTCACTTTAGCAGTAGACACTCTGCAAGGCTGGGTGGTCAACTTGTGTTGTCCCTCATCCAGTCCCACCCAATAGATTTTGTATTTGGTTTTCAGTAATTTCAGCTCTGCAGCTCCAGAAGCCAAGGATGTTTTTTAAGACACACATAGAAGCTTTCAGGTCATTCATGTGGAGCTTGAGCTGGGAATCTGAATCCCTGAGCTCATCCTTTCCTTTCATCACATTGAGTAACAACATTAGTAGCAGCCAGCCAATCTCATTATATTTGTTAGTTTTCCAAGAATATCTGTATCATATCATCAATGAAAGTATCATATATGCAAACACCTAGCTCCTGGTTTCTTATAAATAGTTGATTAGGAGTATCCATGGAGATATTTTGCATATCTCTATTGCCATGGATTATCAGTACTCTACTCTCTTTACTACTGAAAATAGAGTCATTAGTGTCTCATTCTAATCATGTAAAAGAACCAATCCCAGAAACTCCATTGGCTCATGCAATTATAAAATGTGAAAAGCCCTACAATCTGCAATTGGTGAGTTGAAGACCTCTACGGAGGATGACGGTGTATCTCCAGTCCCGATCTGAAGGCCCAGGAACCAGGAGAGCTGTTGATGTAAGTTCTAGCTCAAGGGGAGGAGAAGACTGATATCACAGTGCAAAGACAAACTGGATATGGAGAGAGAAAATTCCTAACTTCCTCAGCCTTTTTAAACTATTTAATCCTTGAACAGATTTGATCAGGCTCATCCGTATTGGGGGAGGGCAATCTGCTTTACACGTTCTACCAATTCAAATGCCAACTCGTTGCAAAAATACCCTCACAGACACACCCAGAAAAAAAATTTAACCAAATATCTGGGCGTCCCATGTCCCAGTGAAGATGACACACAAAACTTATAATTATAGGTATTGAGAAACTTAGATCTTAGATCTTATCTTAGAAATAAGATCTGTTTATTCTATAACTCACTAGCCAAAGTTTCTGCAGATGCAATTTTGCAAATTTTAAGCTAATTTTTCTCTTATTGTGGGTGTGTTCACGGAAAATGAGCACGAAGGATCTGGATAATCTCAGACTCCATCAAATGGCCATTGGAAGACAAAGCTGATGCCATGCATGACACAGTCCTGAGATAGCTAACGTCTGCTCCGACTCAGAGAGGTGGTGATGGGAACAAAGAAGGCTTAGATCTAGATCTTAGTTCTGTAATGTAGAATTTGTGTGTGGGTGTATGTAAAATTACTTAAGTTGTCTGAACAACAGTTGATTTGCGTGCAAAATAGAGTCGATGAAATCGTTGTAATATATAAAGGCCTTATTCTTGGGTTTCACCATCCCTTAAATGAGTCATCAAAGCACAGATATCTGATTTCGCAAGGGATAGTTCCATAACTTTTATAAGTGACAACTTTTGATTTGTTGCTAGGAATAGCACTGTCAAAAATTACTTATTTTGGAGGGAAAAGGAAAATAAGACAGTAAGAAAAGGCAGATATTTGGGACCAAAGGGAAACACTTCTAATTTTATAATATTTGGGAAGAATAGTAGCTAAACATCATGCCAAATAGGTGGAATTTTCATAGGAGAAAAAGAGTTGGAAAAATTGCTAGTGAAAGCGAAACTAGGTTGCAACGTAACAGAACTGTAAAAATATAGCAGTGAATAAAGGCTAAGTTTTGTCTGCATTTTCCAGACTTTCACGAATGTAACGCAAAGTCTGATAGAGAAAAATCTGAAAATGATGGACACAATAATTAATGTGTTTAGTGTTAAATATCTTGAAATGGCTGTGCCTGGATCTGGTCAAGGGCAGCTACTCTTGGAGAGAAGGTGAATCCATGAATAGTATAGATGATGTCCTTATGTGGGGTTGGGGGAAGAAAGCAGGGTCTTGAAATGAAAACACTGCTGAACACTACAGTGCTTATAGTTCACGCCAAGCAATTTGTATTCACTGAAAGAGCTAATAAGAGATGATAGGGAGCTGAATAAGTTTATTAAAGATTTGGCTGGCTGAAGAAAGGAAAACAGATGCTGGGTCCCCGAGGGGACGACACTGAATGCCTGAAGACTCATATGGAGGTCATTGAAATATTGGAGGCCTGGGATGAGGGTACCTTGTACTATGATAAGGCTATTGAGATGGAGAGAAGTAAATAGATTAGAGAAATATTTCAGGAGCAAAATCTGCGGGACTTGGTGCTTACTTGAATTAGGGCTGAAGGATGGAGTAACAACTTTTTTCACAGCTGGTTAGATAGGAAACCCTGAATGAGTACCAGTTTGGGGGAGCGAATCATCATTCAATTTTAGAAATACTTGTTTTGAGCCATCGAGACTAAGAAATCAGTTGGATGTATTATATGTAGCACAAAGGAAGTTTCAGTGGTAAGCTGAAAAATGGGTACTAATTTAGGCCATGGTTATGAATAAGAATTTCTTGAGGAGGAAGTGGAATGAGGAGAGGAAATTATTTAGGATGGTGGAGAATTTAACAGTATATTGTCAATGAAAGAAAGATAAATCTGCCTCAAAAAAGAAGCTGTCAGAGAAGATAAAAAAAATACCAGAAGAATGTAGTATCACAAAATTGAGAATACTGTTTCAAACAGAAGGGATTTTCTCTTTCAAAAGTTTCATAATTCTGAGTTTCTGATAAGATAAGGGCTGAGGGGCGCCTGCGTGGCTCAGTCCGTTGAGAGTCCAACTCCTGATTTCAGCTCAGGTCATGATCCTAGGGTCGTGGGATAGAGCCCTGCCTTGGGCTCAACACTGAGCATGGAGACTGCTTAAGATTCTCTCTCTCTCTCTCTCTCTCTCTCTCTCTGCCCCTCTCTCCTTGCTCCCATGCTCAATCTCTGTCTCTCTCTCTTTCTCAAATTAAAAAAAAAAAAAGATAATATACGAGATATATGTAGTGTAATTAGCATCTGGGAAGTCATAGATGATTTAAATGAGTTGATTTTCTTTAAACTGGTGCCAGAAGGTTAGTGTGGGCTGATGCTGAAGGAGGATGAAATTTTCTTTATAATAAGGCCCCTGAAACAAGAGCAACCACATGTCAGGCTCGTATAGGGAAGAGCAGGAGGGGTAAATCGGCAGATCAGATGATCTTCGACAAGACTGGAGGATTCCAAAATATAAACTGCTATGGTCATCTGCTGTAGAACCTAGGAAAAGCCAATGTTGCAGATGAAGCAGGAACACACAATGGACTGCTGGAGAATATCTTGCTCAGAGGAGGCCAGTCTTTAGTTCTAGTCAGGCCTTCAAATGATTGGATGAGTTCCACCTTCCTCATAGAAGGCGATCTGCTTTCCTCAGAGTCTGCTGCTCTAAGTGCGGGTCTCATCCAAAACCACCTTCACAAAAACACTCAGAATGTTCGACCAAATACTTGGCCGCCCCGTAGCCCAGGCACACAGACACATAAAATTGACTACCACACTTACTGAAGGAAAAATCTGTTTGCGAGGAATTTTTCTGGAAATCATTTCTGACGTTATTGTATTCATAGTAATTCCCAACAATCTGAGGCTGATTGATCTATTATTTTCCTGTTTTGCCTCACGCAAGCTACTTGCTTCTATTAACATTTTATACGCTTCCAAATAGCAAAATGACCATTTAAAAAATTTTTTTATTTAAATTTTTTTATTCTTAACTAGCTAGACACTGTTCTTTTGTTTATTTGGTATGTACTTGGTTTATTTCATTTTTTTTTCTTTTACTAGAATATAAAGGACATGAGGGTAGGAAGCATATCTGTCTTGTTCACTGTTATGTTCCTACTACTTTGCAGACAAGTGACTGGTACATGGTAAATGTAGGATAAATATCTGTTGAAAAAAAAATGAAATAAAATAGCCACGTTTACCTGGAGGACACAGAACTTTAGCCAGAAATTAACGTGGCTATCCATTTGTATTTTACCAACACATCCTGTGTGGTTTTCAACAGCCATGCCTGAGTAAAGTTTGAGTATTTTTGGACTTCCTTTCAGTTGCGTCTAGGAGAAATAGCTAAGGCTAAGGCTATTCTCCCTTTTCTTTATATTATTTTCTGAGTATTATCACATGAAAATATTTTAGGAGATGGAGAATGAAGATGGCTATATGGTCCTGGATTCCAAGAATCGTTTCAAATCCAGCTCTAAAGGTAGGAAGATTGTCTCCCCCCATTCAGACTGCAGCTTAAAATTGAATTATTCTCTTAGGAAGATTCTTATTTTTGAATATTTTAAAGAGTTAAAATTAACTATGTTCTTGGACTTAAAAACTGTCTAAGGTTATTTAGACTCATGAAAGCCTGAAAAATAAAAAGGCAGTGTTTTTGTAACCATGGGGCCTAAATGCGAATAGAATAATGTATAATTCCCCCAATGTTATAGCATAAGAAAAGGAAAGTATAACTTTCAGGTAAAAGGTCAAAAATACTATTTTTACAGAAATTATATGTCTTACAAAATATAAGGTATTTGGAAGCTATTTGGGTATGGTATCTATATGAAGATACATGATATATTGGCAAGGTAAATATCCAGTGCTAATGATGGGGATAGTTCTATAGTGTTCTACAGCATAAAAAGCATTTTTATGTATATGTATTGTATTTTTTAATCTTCACAAAAGATCCATAAGATTGGCAGGATGATAGTCCATTGGAAATGAGAGAAGGGCAAAATAAAACTAACCCTCACTACTTAGGGCTGCTATATTTGGGTCAAGGTTTGCTTTTGCACATCCTTGTTTTCAGATCTGTCTCAGGTTCTCTAGGTAAGTTTAAGAAATAACATATTGACATCTAAGTGCAGTCTGTCTAAAATGAATTTGTATAATGATTGTGTTGAAATAGCCATGATCCAAGCAGGGATGACATGGGCCAGGGATTTGGAATTACTGGTCACAACCACAGCTCTGCCATGTGGACTTCTTTTGAAGATCTTTATGTACTATTCCAGTTTCCATCTCGCAAATTTAAGTGGTTTTTTTTTTGTTTGTTTTCAAAAACATGATACTTTTCTCATCATCTGAAGGCTTAGGGTCTTTCTCGTAGTTTCAATTTTGATGCAAATACTTCCTTCTTCACCAGTAACTGACTTTGATGTAGTGAAAAATAGGACCATTGGAGTCAAATTGACTAAATTGGACCCCAAAGCCCAAAGACTAAGTGGACCACCTTGAGGAAAATCTTTTGTCTTCTTAAATCCATAATTTTCACTTATAATAAAGCAGATCTATCTTGTGATTGCTTATGTAGGTGTTAAACCAAACTACTAGGTTTTTTTGAATTTCTAATTCAATGGAATAAATAATTCTTGGAATAAAATGAGTAAAAATATATGAAATCTGAGTATAAGTACATAAAATATGAAATAAACATACATTTAAATTATGAGTGAAAGAAGGATAGGGCTGGAAACATAAATGAGACCTGCAATCAAGTAAAAACTATGTCATATAAGCATGTTTATGCTTGTCGTAAGTTTGTTTCTAAGCTTCTTTGTTTTGATAAGAAAAACCTTGCTAATTATTCAGCTTGCATCAGAGTTACACCTATACTTAAGACATATGATTAATCTTGGTACTAAAAACAAAAAGAAAAGTTTCCCATCATAAAGCAGATACAAATAACACAATAGTGCTCTTGCAGGAGCAAAAACAGGTTTCAGAGTGATTTCTTAGTATTACCCCACATAGGCCAATGGCACCCGGTTGAGTGATTCCAGAATGGGCCAGGGCAATCCATGCTATGCACTCAGCTCTCTGTTCACCTGGCTTTATACAACATCTATATTTTGGCTTATATATAAAAAAAAATCATGTTTTAATTTATAGCTATAATATTTGGGAATGAGTTTAAAATTTCCCTTTCTAGCAAATATGGAACCAGTTAACTGCAAATCTGTATGCCTAGGACTGGTGTCTCTTATAAAATTGCAGAAATGTATTTTGAGTACTTTCAGCTCAGTAGAGGTCTTTTCACTTTTGCTTAAGTAGAATAAATACCCATAGGCTAAGGGAAAAAAAAGAAACGTATTCTGGATTTATTCTGTAATACCGACAATTGTTTCATAAATTTCGGAAGTTTTACTGCATACAGGACATTCTGTGTGTATAGTACATATAATCAGATGCACTAAGTCTATAAAAATGAAAGTAAAACATACACGTATTACCCAGATTTGAGAAATAGCACTTTTCATTACGACTTAGAGGACAGATTATTTGTGAAATGTACAACCAAGGTTATGGAACTAAGTGCTTGTTTATTTATAAGCTGATGAAACTGGGAATAATTATCTGAATATCAGAGTATTCGACTTTCTCTTTGGCCATCCGGATGCCAAATGGGCTAGAATGGCCAGTTTGAGATACTGTTCCAATGATATCTGCATGTAAAAGGATTTCGTTTGTGGAAAGAGTGTATATATCTAACTTACTCAAAAGTGCTCAGACGTGGAAGACAATAGATAATACTGAAGGACAATAATAACAAATATCCCTGTTTAATGTCTTTGGATGCTCCCTGTTATCTCCTGTGTAAAGAGACCACTCCTCCCAACTCTGATCCAGCGGAGTACTATGGCATAATTTCTATACAAGTACCTGTAAATTAAAGATCTACGATGCTTTAGGCTGACACCGATTCTTGTCTGAAAAGTCAAGCCAGGAAAATACTACATAGCATATGTAAGAGTGAAATAGCATGAATATCACCAGTGCCGTGATTGGTTCATAATAGAACTTCAGTACATGTTTTTTTTTTTTCCTTCTCTTATTTCTAACAGTGCATCATTAAAATAAATACTACATAAAAAGAAACTTAAAAAAATTAAAAAATAAAATAGGGCAGAAATAGACAAAAATCATGTTGTGATAAAAATTAAATAATACATATAACATATATACACTTGACAATAAAAAGTCCAACAATAAAATTAATAAAAACAATTCCATTTATAACATTATAACATTATATATATTATATCTAGAATTATTTTATATAGAATTAATTATTCTATATGTAATATATTGATATTATATAATATATAATATTATATATAGGCAATATAAATATATATATAACACTCCACCTATAAATTGTGTATGATATTAATACATAATATATACAATTTAATAAATCATTCTTAAGTCATCAAAAACATTGCCAAATAATTAACAAAGCAAGACAATGACAATACAATCCAACACATTAAATAACGGTAACATCTGTTTGTGTCTGGACTATAAATATTTTTTAATTTCAAATTTTCAATTAATCATAATTTTAGTGCCATATCTGAAATGAACATAGATTATTTTTGTAATCAAAATAAACAGGAAAATATTTATAAAGTGAATAATCAAATGAACTCTAAAATTCACCAAAAAAACTCAATATTTCAGAATGTTCCCTGTATCCACGGTATTATTGTCTTATGCTAGTATGTGGCTGCACTGGGATCCTTATTATCATGATCACACTGATTTGCCTGAACTTTTGGGGTGAGTATGGAGTTTTCATTAACTTTTACACTTTGAGAACATAAATGTTGATTTTTAATTCTTCTATTTTTTTTTATTTTTTAAGTTTATTTATTTATTTTGAGAGAGAGAGAGAGAGAGGGGGGGAGAGAGAGAGCGCACGTGTGCAAGCCAGGGAGGGGCAAAGGGAGAGAGAGAATCCCAAGCAGGCTCCCTGCACTCCTGCCATGGGGCTCAGTCTCAAGAACCCTGAGATCATGACCAGAGCCAAAGCCAAGAGTGGGACGCTTAACTGACTGAGCCACCCAAGTGCCCCGATTTTTAATTCTTCTTACTATCAAGATCAACACCACATTGTAGCCCCAAATTGGTAAATTAAACTGACCAGCCATATATGTCATATTCGAAATTATTTCAAATTAAAAAATTAAGAAAGTTAAATATAAAATTAACATTTATTCGGCATCTTTTCTTATGAAGAGCAGTTACTAAAAAGTTAACTTATTTTATAAAAAAATTAGTGATGTATTTTTATAAAATGCTCATTGGTATTATTTTCAGAGATAATGGTTGAATGTACTAATGTGATTAATGTGATGGTTGAACAAGACGAAGAACCTGTTTGAAAACCATTTTAGATGTACCTCTGTACTGTTTTTTTTTCTTTTTCCTGAAGTGATATTTAATGTGCATAATCTATAGTTGTTCTTTTTGAAGCAACTAGACTGATACATGGATTTCGACAATTTTCTGTTTTTCTTTGAAACGTTCTTAAAAATGTAGGGCTAAAAGGGGCTCTGTTTTATGTGTAATGCTGACATGGAAACATAAACTTGTGGTTTTTGAGAGGAGAGGGCTAAACATGGGTGAGCCCCAAGGCGACTTCCCTGAGGGAGACGAAAAATAGTCTATTTTTGTATCACGCGATTAAATTAGTTTTTTTTTTTTTTCCTGATAGAGCAGGGGGAAAATATCAGCTATTTCTAAGACCAAATGAATATTCTAATTAATTTAGTTTTTCTGTACTTTGCACAACATTTTGGCCGCGAAGTTGCCAACCAATCATATCTTTCAAATGTGTTCAAATTTATATTGAAATCAAACTAATAAAATGAGATTCTCCGCCTATTTGAGAGTCAATATTAGGTTATTAATATTGGTTTTCATACGTCCATAAGTATTATTGTCTGTAATTATAAGTCCGTAAGTATTATTGTCTTTTAACCAGCAATTCTAAGAAATTGTACATACTGTAATAATTATCAGTTTTTTTAAGTCCTTAAAATTCAGGAGCAAATGGTCTTTTGTTAGACACTAAATATGGTATATATAGGCTACCACTGACCTCTTGTAACTCAGTTATCTTTTCTGTAGAAGATAAATGATAATATAATTGGTGCAATAATCATTGCTTTAGAAAACGATGCTATTGAGAAGAGATGAATAGAATTTGACTCATTGATGAAATATTAGTAGGGACAATATATTTTTCTAGTAATATTGTTTTAGTGATATTTAGTGATATTAAATTTGTGCTTACACTTTACAAAAATTGTTTTAAATGCTTATTTATTTTTGAGAGACAGAGAGAGAGAGAGAGAGAGCACAAGAATGAGTGGGGAAGGGGCAGAGAGAGGGAGACACAGATTCTGAAGCAGGCTCCAGGCTCTGAGCTGTCAGCACCAGAGCCCGATGTGGGACTCGCACTCACGGACCGTGAGATCATAACCTGAGCCAAAGGTGGACGCTCAACCAGTTGAGCCACCCAGGCGTCCCTTGTGCTTCCAATGTGACCAGTTTAAAAATAGTTTCCGTGGCCTCCAGTTCAAAACAAAGTATTGACCATACATACATACATCTGCCCTCTCCCGAGATTCTGGATTAGAACAGTAAAAGACATCAAAATAGAATAAATTAAAAAAGGCACAAAGAATGGAAAGGGTAGAAATTGGAAAGGAAATGAGAAGCAGACAGGATAATGCTATTGGATTAATCAACGGAGAGAATCAGTGTAGAGAAGGCACAGCACACAGCTCAGTGTAGATGAAATTATTTCTTACGGCAAAACCCAGGCAGCACTCTTTTCAGAAAGGACAGTACAGAGTGTAAAGAGAAGTCTAAAGGGAAATAAGTAGGTAGAAGACTTTCTAGGGAATGCTCGTTCAGACTGTTGTCTTGACAACCTCTTACTCCACTCACACGGTAGCATTTGCTACTATATCATGCCAAAATAAAAACAAAAACAAAAAACAAATCCTTGTAAAACAATGAGATACAGGGGCGCCTAGGTGGCTCAGTCAGTTAAGCCTCCGACTCTCGATTTTAGCTCAGGTCATGATCTCACTGTTCGTGAGTTTGAGCCCCACATCGGGTTCTGTGCTGGCACCGTGGAGCCTGCTTAGGACTCTCTCCCCCTCCCTCTCTGCCCTTCCTGCTGGCATGCTCTCTCTCTCTCTCTCTCTCTCTCTCTCTCTTTCTTTCTCTCTCTCAAAATAAATAAAGTTTTTTAAAAAAGAAACAATGAGATACATCACCAGAACAATTTAGGCTCGTCACTTCGAGAGTGGTGGTTGGTGCAATAAGCATGTGTCCCCTTATTTTTGTACCGGAAGGGGAGAGGGGCACAGTGTGTTGATTTCCACATAGCTTGGCTGTTTCCTGTCTTCTTTCTATCTAAAAATTCATGATAGCGAACAAAATACCCCGGAGGGTACAGAAAAGCATCCAGAAGAAAAATCGATAAATATAAACACCTGTAAGTAATCCGAGACAAAAACACAAAATATTGTCCATCTAGAAAAGATAATGTCTCTCTAACAAATTCCCAGAAGAAGAGAACAGGGGGGAAAGTAGATGTGAAATAATAAAAGAATACATTTAAAAAAATTTCAGAGGAGCAAAAACAAACCCCAAACTATGAGTTTCCAGCTTATGCAAGCCTACCAAATTCAGAATAGGATATGCAAATAGATATAGATAGATAGATGATAGATGGATGGGTAGAGATAGATGATAGATAGATGATAGATAGATGGAAGATGAAAGATGGATGGATAAATAGAAATAGATAGATAGATAGATAGATAGATAGATATAGATAGATGATAGATAGATAGATAGATAGATAGATAGATAGATATGGATAGATGATAGATAGATAGAAGATGAAAGATGGATAGATAGATAGATAGAAATAGGTAGATGATAGATGATAGACAGAGAGATAGATAGATAGATGATAGATAGAAGATGAAAGATGCATGGATAGATAGAAATAGGTAGATGATAGATAGATAGATAGATAGATAGATATAGATAGATAGATCCTCAGCATATTTTAGGGCACCATGGGCAAAGACATGACCCTAAAGTTTTACATAAAGAATCGCTTTTCTCCCTAAACAAAGAGAAACATATTGGCACCAGGAGTTTTAAATGTACATAAAAGGACACTGTTGTAGCAATGCCTTCAAAGTTATGAGCTAAATTGATTTTAACCTAACTTAAAAAAAAGAGTAATCAAGCAATATAATTTTTCCATGCATATTTTTAAACGAATAAAGAGGGTGTGTGTGTGTGTGTGTGTGTGTGTGTGTGCATGCTGGTTTTAGATAGACTGAAGCCAGCCCAAGAATGTGGTAAAAAGCCATTTCAGGTTATCAGGTGTTCTACGTTCCTGGAAAGCAATGATTTCAGTCTATACAAAAACAATCTACAAATGATGCTACAAGATACTGAAGGGACTTGATACAGTAAAAGGGAGATGGGGAGGGGGGAGGGTGGTCCGGACGGAGAAGAAATAGCATTAATTAAAAAATTCATTGATAAGAAGAAAATAATTTACAAAAGAGTAATAGATACGAGGTTTAAGAATGCATACAATATTTAGAATTGTGATTGGCATCTAAAGATATGGTTAAAAGCGGGCAAAGACAGGAACGGAGGCAGATTAGAAGAGAGGGTGAATTTTTATTTGCGTGTCTTCGTTTTGTGCTACTGTTTTTATTCTCACATACCTAGATGGCTATTCATTTTCGCATGTTTCTCATTGTATTTTTTTTCTTTGCACTGAGTACAGAGGAAAAAAAGGATTTCTCCCAGAAAGTAAATATCAGCCGTCTAGCAGGTAATGCTCTCTTTTTTTGTCTGCTCTATGCTTGAATGAAGAGATTCCAACTGGTCACGTGAATTCAGGCAAATTAACCATGAGTCTTCTCAACTTTCAAGTGGGGATATAATACTTACACCATAGAATATGTAGCGTCGGTTAAACCCAATGTGATGGTTGAGTGTCATCTCGGCCACATACTGGTACCCGGATGTTTGATCAAAAACTAGCGTAGGTGTTAAGTGAAATTACTTTTTAGATGAGATTAGCATATAAATCAGTAGAGTTTGGGCAAAGCAGATTACCATCCACAATGTGCGTGGGCCTTATCCAATCCACTGAAGGCCCTAAGAGGAAAAAATACGAAGGTTCCCCAAAGGAAGAGGGAATTTGACCTCCAGTCTGCTTTTGGACACAAACAGCAATATTGTCTCTTCCCTGGGGCTCCAGCTTGCCAGCCTGTTCCGCACATTAGATGACAAAAGCTATTGCATACGATTTTCTGTTATCATATTCTTAGATTCGTTTATGATGGAAAATAAAAGTGGAAGTAGAGACTTGTTATAATAAAGCTCCATAATTCCCTTTCAAACAGCATCAACATTTACTGGCACATAATCAATATTATTTACGTCTCCTCCTGTCATCACTTCTCCAGACCAGATTCCGTTAAAAGCGATTGTCAGATATCATGCCGCTTAATGCTTAAATATATCAGTACGTGATTTTTACCGTTCCCAGCTCCTTTTGCAAAACGCAAACGCGGTATCGCCACACAGCCTGTGCTAGTTTTCTCTGGATGCGTAACAAATTAACACATGCTTAACAGTCTAAGGCAATAGCTACTAATGACCTCACACTTTCCAGGGGAGCCTGGGCACGGCTCCACTCAGTCTACTGTTCTGAGTCTCATGGGATACAGTTTAGGTGCTGATGAGATCACACACCTTTCCGGAGCTGAGGTTCCTCTTGTGGACTCACGTGGTTGTTGCGACAGTTCAGTTACTTGGAATTGTAGGACTGAGATCACGGCTGTCTCGCTGCCTGTCACCCAGGGCCGCTCTAGTCTCCAAAAGGGCCCCTGCGTTTCCGTGCATCATGTCACTGTTGCACCTGCCCTCAAGATGTGAAAGCCTAATGCTTCGAAGAAAATCGAAATTACCTTTCTCTTTAGAAAAGGCCCAGTCCCCTTCTTGAGCTCTGGTACCTGGTGAAATCAGGTCCATGTAGGGTGGGGGGTGCCTGGGTGGCCCAGCTGGTTGAGAACTCAACTCTGGATTTCCACTCCGGTCATGATCTCAGCGTTGTGAGATCAAGCCCCACGTTGGGCTCTGTTGCTGAGCCTACTTGAGATGGCCTCTCCCTCTCTCTAAAAAAAATAAACACACACACACACACACACACACACACACACACACACCAAAAAAACCAGGCCCACATGGGATAATCTCTTCATTTACTCAAAATCAACTGATTGGGGATCCTTCTCTAGTCTTCAAGACTCTTTCATCTTATCCTACGATATAACTTAATCATGGGAGTGATATCTGATCATATTCAGAGAGTTGACTCACACCCAAAGAAAGCGAATTTCATACAGCAGGTACGCTAGGAATTTGGGGAGATTTTAAAATTTCCCTAAGAACGTTTGACTTCTGTCTGCCATTAATTCCGAAGACAAAATCATCGATATCTTCTTAAGATCATCTACGATCCAATCATCATTAAATTGTCTTTTTTTTTTTTTTTTCTCCTTGGGGGGCCTGGGTGGCTCAGTTGGTTAAGCATCAGACTCTTGATTTCGGCTCAGGTCATGGTCTCGTGGTTCATGAGACCAAGTCTCACATCAGGCTCTGCGCTGACAGTGTGGAGTCTGCTTCAGATTCTGTTTCCCTTTCTCTCTGTCCCTCCCCACTCATGCTCTCTCACTCGGAAAAAATAAATAAGCATTTAAAAAATTAAATGTCGGGGCGCCTGGGTGGCTCAGTCGGTTGAGCGTCCGACTTCACCTCAAGTCACAATCTCGCAGTCCGTGAGTTCGAGCCCCGCGTCAGGCTCTGGGCTGACGGCTCAGAGCCTGGAGCCTGCTTCCGATTCTGTGTCTCCCTCTCTCTCTGCCCCTCCCCCGTTCATGCTCTGTCTTTCTCTGTCTCAAAAATAAATAAACATTAAAAAATTTTTTTAAAAAAATTAAATGTCTTTTTTTCTTTCATGTGATTAGTTAGAATCAGACTCAGAACAAAGACCATAATTGGCATTTGATTAAAATGTCTCTTCAGCCACTTAATCTGTAGGTCCTCTTTACCTCCCTTTTATAGTTTCTTTGTCATTTATTTGTTAGAAAAAAAACCGGATTGTGGTTATGTATCATTTCTCATATTCTGGATTTTTCTGTTCATATGGTCATGGTATTTATTCATATGTTCGTGTCCATTTAACATGTTCCTCTGTCTTATCAAGTAGTTTTAAAAACTAAGTATGTTAGGTGCTTAGAAACCTGCCTGGTCCACTATAGTGACTCTATGTGTCTGCTGTTATTATTATGTAAAGCTTCTGATACAGGAATTGATACAAAGTGTTGCTCACTAAATGTTTTACTCCATCTTGATCCCTAGGATATTTCTTCTTGTTTTATTTTTTTTATTATTATCATTTTTAAATGTTTATTTTTGAGACAGAGAGAGACAGAGCATGAACGGGGGAGGGTCAGAGAGAGAGGGAGACACAGAATCTGAAACAGGCTGTAGGCTCTGAGCTGTCAGCACAGAGCCCGACGCGGGGCTCAAGCTCACGGATCGTGAGATCATGACCTGAGCCGAAGTCGGACGCTTAACTGACTGAGCCACCCAGGTGCCCCTCTTCTTGTTTTAAAAGATGGCACTTGAATCTGAATTAACTGTAAGAACTCTTTTCGACAATTAATATCCACATTTTGCATTATTTTTTTTTTTTGATATTTCAACATTGACACTGATCATTTGGAGCATTTTTAGAGTGTCTTTGTAGTTCTACAGCTGTACTTTATTGACCACTTTGTCAATTGCCACGTAATGCAATTACTTAGTCCTAATGCCTCTTTCTCAATAATAATAATGAATAGATAGCCCCTTTCAAATCATAAATTGGAAAGGATACTTGAGGTCATTTTATACTTTTTTAACACACAACTATGTACTGGTAGAACTGAGTGAGACTCCAGTTATCCTGAGTCTTCAAATATTCTGGCAAAACTGTAATTATTCAGGATTGGCAATACTTGCCCTGGTACAGAATGTATTAATGAGTTAAGAATATATGCAAAGTTTTATATATAGAAAACTATTCCTGGATAGTTTTCTTTAAGTAGTATTTCTTGATGTTACTTTTATTTTCCATTTTAGCTGGACAATATACATTCAATTCCTACAATAATTTTTTTACAAAGATTTAGGCTTATCTATCACTGACTAAAATATTAGCAATGAAAAATATGACATGCTTTAACATATGGGCATTTAATTCAGTCATCACCAATCAACAATTAAATCAGCCATTAAATCAAAAGGGTTATACGAGGGTGACTCAGTTGGTTAAGTGGCCAACTTCAGCTCAAGTCATGATCTCGATGTCTGTGAGTTTGAGCCCTGTGTCAGGTTCTGTGCTGACAGTTCAGAGCCTGGAGCCTGCTTCTGATTCTTTGTCTCCCTCTCTGGCCCCTCCCCCACTGGTGCTCTGTCTCTATCCATCTCTCGAAAATAAATATTAAGAAAATTTTTAAGAAGGGTTAGATGATAGGAAAGTCAAAGACAGTCACTTCAACAACCTTCCAGGCAGGTAAAAGACAAGGAAGGAGACGTTCACAAATGACTAGGCCATAGGAAGCAGAAATTATGACTGGTTAAAGGCTTTACTTTTGAGGTGGAAATGCAATTGAACAGAGGATCAAACTATCCAATGCAATCATGTAAGTAATGTCAATGGTAAGTAATCTCATAGAAATGAAATCCAGGCTGTGAAGACGACCTCAAGAAAAAAGGAAATAGACCAGACAGTAGGGAGATTTAAACAACAGGCTCTCACTTCTGTTAGTTATGAATAAGCAAAATGTTACATATTGGTGTCCTCTAATTGTGGGGGTCAGAATTCGCATGCTTCTTTCTCCCCAACTCCTCACCCAGTAACCTGCCCCCATTCCAGAAATAGACATATTAATGAATCAATCTCATTCTCGTTCTGTTAATGGAGCTGCCTTTGAATCATACAGGATACTATTCACACTTTATTCAGGGTGGAGTCTGATTTTTTCTCTACATTTTCCTTCAGGAAATAATCATGGGTGCCTAAAAGACTGGCTGCTGAACCAAGGGAAATGCTACAGGTTTTCAATGCCTTCCAAAACTTGGAATGAGAGTCAACATGATTGTGCATACCTACAGGCACATTTACCGGTGATCCAAAGTTTGAAAGAGCTGGTGAGGAATCAAAAACAGGATCTAAGTACCCAAGGAAGACTTTCTAGGTGCAGTTATAAGAAGTGTGGGTGGTTTAGAATCATTGCTTTTGAACGTTCGGTAGCCATGATATAATTACTATTGTTTATTTTTAAAAAAAACCCTATCATTTATGAAATAAATGATTATTTACCATTCCATCAGTGCCTGGCACAGTGCCTTAGTCTATAGAGGGCATTGGAATTTTTTTGAATAAATTTATAAATGAATACACCATGTCCTTGATAGGAGTTCATACAGAAGAGTTTAAAACCTGGAAATCCTGCTTGGATTAGACTATATATTGCATCCCCAGGAAAACAATGGATGTGAATAAATAAGCACCTTTTTGTGGAAGAAAACAAGTAAGTAATTATTTGGGGGGAAAGAATGGTGGCAGTCATGTTGCCTTATTTATAGACAGGTTTTTTTATGTTTTTGTTTTTGTTTTTGAGAGAGCATGCGGGAGCGTGGGGTGGGGGTGGGGGGCGGTTGGGAAGGAAAAAGGGAAAGAATTTTAAGCAGGCTCCACTCAGCAAGGACCCCAACATGGGACTCCATCCAATGAACGTGGGATCATGACCTGAACCAAAATCAAGAGTCAAACACTCAACCAACTGAGCCACACAGACTCCCCTATAGGATAGTATTTTTCAAAGTATTTTAAAAAAATGTTTACTTATTTATTTCGAGGGGGGAGGGGCAGAGAGAGGGGGAGAGAAATAATCCCAAGCAGGCTCTGAGCTCAGTGCAGAGCCTGACCCGGGCTCGATCCCACGAACCCTGAGATCATGATCTGAGCCGATATTAATAGTTGGAGGCTCAATAGACTGAGCCACCCAGGCGCCCCTACAAAGGTGTTTTTTTTTTAAATTTTTTAAAATGTTTATTTATTTTTGAGAGAAAGAGAGAGACACAGAGCACAAGCAGGTAAGGAGCAGAGAGAGGGAGACACAGAATCCCAAGCAGGTTTCAGGCACGGAGCTGTTAGCACAGAGCCTGATGCAGGACTTGAACCCATGGGCTGTGAGATCTTGACCTGAGCCAAAGTCAGGTGCTCAACAAACTGAGCCACCCGGGTGCCCCAAAGTATTTTTAATAAGCTTCCATACTTTCCAGTCTTTTTATATTTCTTCCTCCTTTCCTCTCTTCTTCCCCCCTCCCCTTTTCCTTTCCTATCTCTCTTTTTCAGGCCTTTTTCTCTTTCTTTTTGCTTCCCCTTTTTTTTCTTTTAACATGCACTAATGAGAAACAGGGCTAGCAAGTGCTCACGATGGCGTCTGGAAATTTTCATGGTCAGGAGATAATAACGACTTTATAATTTTTAAGCCAAGTTAAATCTCATTTAAAATAATTTTTATTGTATATAGTGAATGCGCAGATCAAATGCCCCTATAAATAAAAGCATCCAGAATGTACACAAATGTCTCAGAAGTGAGAAAGTGTGAATTTGAAAGCTTGCTCCCTGCGTGTTCTCCCAATTGGTTGACGTCAATTTCTTCATCTGTATGAAAAGAATAGCAAAGCTTCCCTCACAATGTTCTTGTGTGACCAATATAAGGTAATGCATGTAAGGGTGCTTTAAAACTCTCACACATATTTACGCTTTCTCTTGTGCGCCCCTGTTTTCTTTACACATCACTAGAGCACCCGGCTTGTGGCAAGTTTGAAGCAAAGGCCATGGATCGATAGTCCATTTTGGTCTGGCTATTTATGTACTCCTAGATACTTCCATTCTCCACAGAGTATCATCTTTCCTGAACATAAAACTCAAGTATGAAGCACTATTTATTCTTGGGCCCTGCTTTGCTAGCGATCTTAAGACAAAAATTGGTAAGGAATACCTAGACTTTTTTTTTTTTTTTGGAAACCAACATATTATTGGAGCATTATATAAAGCTTTCATTTAGAGGTGCCTGGGTGGCTCGGTTGGACACTGGTGAAGCAAGTCGAAACTGACTTGATTTCGGCTCAGGTCCTAATCTCAAAGTTGTGATCGCAACTAGAAAGTATAGGTAAGGAAATAGTTTTCTCCAAAAATATTCTCTTCACATATGTTCTTCATCATACTATTGAAGGTAAGGAAGAATTTAAGTCATCTAAACAGGTTTTACTTTAACTTAAAAGCCATTTCCCCCGCGGGTTACTGTTTTGTAACTCCCATTGGTATAAGATATCTATCACCTTGCAGTCATTACCCAAAACTTACATTTTAACGTCTAATTACCTTTTATACAAAATTATTTTGCTGTGTGGAGAAGGAATAGATGGGAAGCAAAACTGAAACTGAAGTTCAGTCGGAAGGCTGCGACCAGAGACAAGGGAGAGGCAATCGCAGCCTAGGCTGGGAGTGAATGGGTATAAGGACCAATCTCGATGTAGAATACCAGAATTTGCTGGTACATGCAATTTGAAAAGGTGAGGGGGTAGGAAGAGACAGGGATGCTTGTAATCTTTGGGCTTGAGGTTCTATGGTAATGTTCCTCTGGTAAGAGAGACATCCCAAAAGAGAGGGTGTGGAGGGTATGCAAATCAAGAGTGCCCAAATGCAACCATTGACCACAAAAGAAGGGTCCATTCTAAAACCTCTGGAACATTCCATCTCGGCTGCCTATACAAGTTGGGCTGGAGGAAACGTTAAGAAATGGGACCACAGGGGCGCCTGGGTGGCTCAGCCGGCTAAGTGTCCGACTTCAGCCCAGGTCATGATCTCGCAGTTCGTGGGTTCGAGCCCCGCGTCGGGCTCTGTGTTGACAGATTCTGTGTCTCCCTCTCTCTCTGACCCTTCCCTGTTCATGTTCTATCTCTCTCTGTCTCAAAAATAAACGTTAAAAAAATTTTAAAAATAAAAAATTTTAAAAAAAGAAAAAAAAAAGAAATGGGACCGTTATTTTAAGAGAAATGCTCTAATGTCTATGCTTTATCTCCTAGTTTTCTCATGATTGGACCAACGGATCACACAAGCTGTGCTGTCACAACAAGAAATCAGGTGTATTCTGAAGACTGTAACTCCAACTTTAGTGGCATTTGCCAAAGAGACGCTGTCTGAACAACAAAAACAAATCTGTGCATTTAAACAAAGATTTGAAGCAAATGCATATGGATAATAGTGCCTATCTTTTTTTTTTTTTTTTTAGCGGAATGCAAATTTGTTTCCTTTCTATACTATTAAAAAACAAAATTCGACTGAGGAAATTTAAAGATATAATTGGCATTATTCAATGATTCGTGAACTGGGTAGCATCCCACCAAGCAAGTAAAAAAAGAGCTCCAATGAGCTACAGAGAAGGAAAGGTTTTTTAAAGGCAGATGGGGTGACAGAAGGAAATCAGAAACAATAAAAAGATTATTTGGGGCAAGGTCACCTTTCTTTAGGGCATGAAAATGGGCCATCAGGTGGATTGCCTTATTAGGGTTGACCAGAACATTCTTGACTGACCAGTTAAGATTGTATTCTTGGGGAGATCAAAACTGCAGTCAGATTAGGTATTAAGTTTTGGTTTCATGACAGGTGCTTAGCATGAATGACTCCATTTTGGGCCTGTTGTCTCTTTTTTCACAGTACAAACATAAAATTTTCAAATACTCCATATAGAAATAATACTTCAAAATAATGAAATATAACTTATTTTTAAACAAGAAAACACTCTTTCCTATTGTTTCAATGTCTAAAAAGATAATTAAATTTCAACTTGTAATCCTGCCATATTCGTTGTCTGTGTCCTATTGGGTTTGAAATCCTGAGCATTTGGTGAAGAAATAGCCTAAGCAGACAGATATACCGTTTTTTTCTTCATGGTGGGCCTTTTCCCCAAGGTTGTTTTTCAATTTTTATCAAAAAGAAATCAAACTTTCAACTGGTGATAAAGTACTCAGATGCTGCAAGCATGAGATGTCTATTTGAGGTAATACACGATCTTGTTTTCAACGTGATTCCACAATTTATTTTCCTTTAATTAAATTTATATTAAAATTATTATGCTATGAATGATCCCATTCCATTTCTTTTCTAACTGAAATTCTGTGCAAACTGAAGTTTCTTATTTTCCTCTCATTATTTATTTATTTATCTATTTATTTATTTATTTATTTATTAACGTTTATTCATTTTTGAGACAGAGAGAGACAGAGCATGAACGGGGGAGGGTCAGAGAGAGGGAGACACAGAATCTGAAACGGGCTCCAGGCTCTGAGCTGTCAGCACAGAGCCCGACGCGGGGCTCGAACTCACAGACCGTGAGATCATGACCTGAGCCGAAGTCGGCCACTTAACTCACTGAGCCACCCAGGCACCCCTATTTATTTTTAAATTAAAAAAAATAATAATGTTTATTTTTGAGAGTGAGATAAAGCACAAGCAGGGAGGGGCAGAGGGAGAGAGAGAGGGAGACACAGAATCTGAAGCAGGCTCCAGGCTCTGAGCTGTCAGCACAGAGCCACATTTGTATTTCAGAATAAATGCAACAGGGGCGCCTGGGTGGCTTAGTCGGTTAAGCGTCCGACTTCGGCTCAGGTCACGATCTTGCGGTCCGCGGGTCCGCGGGTTCGAGCCCCGTGTCGGGCTCTGGGCTGACGGCTCAGAGCCTGGAGCCTGCTTCCGATTCTGTGTTTCCCTCTCTCTCTGCCCCTCCCCCGTTCATGCTGTGTCTCTCTCTGTCTGAAAAATAAATAAACGTTAAAAAAAAAAATTAAAAAATAAATAAATAAATGCAACAGTTTGTGTCCACCAGGTAAGTGAGGTATTTAGTTACTTAACTCCTCCAAGATGCCTATAGTAAATTATAAGCCATGGAGAATTTATACCCTAATAACTGTGAATCAAAATAAAAACAAGGAGATGGCTTACGCTAATTTGCTAAGCAATTTACAAAATTAATTTGTAACCAAGAACCAACACTAAAAATAAAACCTGTATTATGAATCAAGTAAAACTGGAACTTAGACTGAGCCAGAATTTAATACATCAATACACAATGGCATCCCAAAATTCATTATTTCCCACTTTTCTTGGTGACAACATACTTGAAAACATGCTGATATTTGCCAAATCATTTGTATTCCCATATGGTACTGGGGTCAACATTGACTAGTAGACTCACATTTAAATCTCCCTTTAAATGTTTATTTATTTATTTTTGCGAGAAAGAGAGGGAGAGCAGGGAGGGGGAGAGAGGGAGAGGGAGACAGAGGATATACCAAGCTGACTATGCACTGTCAACACAGAGCCTGATACGGGGCTTAAATCCAGGAACCGTGAGATCATGACCTGAGCTGAAACCAGGAGTCGGACTCTTAACCAGCTGAGCCACCCAGGCGCCCCTCCTTTTAATTTATCAGAAAGTTCCAACTGTATCTAACTGAAGAAGTATTCCTCAGTTAAAGATGTGGGAGGAGAACTTGTTTGTATGCTTGTAATGTGTTTGTAATGTAGATACTCTTTTTCTCCCAGCCTCTCTACTCTAACAGTTTATCTTTTGCCTACATTCACATTCTTTCTTGCACTCATAGATTATGAGTCATTTACAGTTACCTAGTTACTCATAGTAGTTCCTAGTTACGTAGGCAAGAATTTAAACTCAAGCTAATGTAACATAGGTGGTTCTGATATAGTTTTTCAAATGCCCTGCAGAATTTGAATTTTATGACCTCACTCAGGAATATGTCCTAAGCCCATCCCGTTTCCTTTCCTTACCTGGGAAACTGATTCTTTTTTTTTAATAACTTATTGTTTGGTCACTTTAAAAAATTTATTTTATTTTATTTATTTATTTATTTTAAATTTACATCCAAATTAGTTAGCATGTAGTGCAACAATCATTTCAGGAATAGATTCCTTAGTGCCCCCTACCCATTTAGCCCATCACCCCCTCCCACAACCCCTCCCGTAACCCTGTTTATTCTCCATATTTATGAGTCTCTTCTGTTTTGTCCCCCTCCCTGTTTTTATATTATTTATGTTTCCCTTCCCTTATGTTCATCTGTTCTGTGTCTTAAAGTCCTCATATGAGTGAAGTCATATGATATTTGTCTTTCTCTGACTGACTAATTTCACTTAGCATCATACCCTCCAGTTCCATCCACGTAGTTGCAAATGGCAAGATGCCATTCTTTTTGACGGCTAAGTAATCCTCCATTGTATATACATACCACATTCTCTTTATCCATTCATCCATCGATAGACATTTGGGCTCTTTCCACACTTTGGCTATTGTTGATAGTGCTGCTATAACATGGGGGTGCATGTGTCCCTTTGAAACAGCACACCTGTATCCCTTGGATTGCTTGGTCACTTTTGATGTCATTTTTCTAGTTTATATTCTATTGTCTATGCTTTGTAATTTTTATTTTTTTTTTTTAAGTTTTTTTTTTTTTTTTTAATTTTTTTTTTCAACGTTTTTTATTTATTTTTGGGACAGAGAGAGACAGAGCATGAACGGGGGAGGGGCAGAGAGAGAGGGAGACACAGAATCGGAAACAGGCTCCAGGCTCCGAGCCATCAGCCCAGAGCCTGACGCGGGGCTCGAACTCACGGACCGCGAGATCGTGACCTGGCTGAAGTCGGACACTTAACCGACTGCGCCACCCAGGCGCCCCTAAGCTTTGTAATTTTTAAATTGAAATATAATTGGCATACAATATCATATTAGTTTCAGGTGTATATCATAGTGACTTAATATTTTTGAACATTACAAAGTGATCCCCATGATCTAGTTACTATCTGTCACCATGCAGAGTTCTTGCAATATTATTGACTCTATGATATCTTTCCTATGTTGTACACTACATCCCCATAACTTATTTATTTTGTAACTGAAAGTTTGTACCTCTTAATCTCCTTCACCTATCTCACCTGCCCCCCCCCCATATCTCCCCCATCTAGCAGCCAACAGTTTGTTTCCTGTATCTATAAGTCTGTTTCTGTTTTGCAGACACAACAAAAAAAAATGTTTTTTGTTCCATATATAAGTGAACTCGTTGTGGTATATGTCTTTCTCTGTCATGTTATTTCACTGAGCATAATACCCTCCTGGTCTACTCATGTCACAAACGGCAGGATTTCATTCTTTTATGTGGTTGAGTAATATTCCATATATATATATATATATATATATATGGAGTAATAGTCCATATATATATACATATATATGTATATATATTCCATATATATATATGTATATATATATATATGTATATACATACATATATATGGAATATATATACATATATATATATATATACACATATATATATATCTCACACCTTTATTCATTCATCTATCAATGGACACTTAAGTTCCTTCCATATCTTGGCTACAGTAAATACTGCAATGAATATAGGGGTACATATATCTCTTTGAATTGTGGGGTTTTTTTCCAGAAAATACCCCAAAGTGGAATTGATGAGTCATACCGTAGTTGTATTTTTAATATGGTGGGGGGGGGGGGGAACTCCATGTTGACTTCCATAGTGGCTGCACCAATTTACCTTCCCACCAACAGTGTACAAGGATTCTCTTTTTTCTACATCCTTGCCAACATAATTCTTACTTTGTTAGTTTTTCTTTTTGATCATAGCCAATCTGACAGGTGTGAGATGCTATCTCATTGTGGTTTTGATTTGCATTTTCCTGATGATGAGTGATATTGAGCACCTTTTCATGTGCCAGCTGGCCATCTGAGTGTCTTTGGAAAATGTCTATTCGGTCCATTTTTTAATCATTTTTATATTACATTGTATAAGTTCTTTATGTTTTTTGGATATTAACCCTACAAGATGTATGATTTCCAAAGGTCTCTCATTCAGTAATTTGTCTTTGCATTTCATTGATGGTTTTCTTCACTGTGCAAAAGCTATTTAGTTTGAGTAATGTCATTTGTTTATTTTGGCTTTTTCTTGCCTCTGCTTGAGGAGACTGGTCCAAAAAAAAAAAAAAATTCCAATGTCAAAGAGCTTACCGCCTATGTTTTCTTCTAAGAGTTCTATGGTTTGAGGTATTATAGGTAAGTCTTTTTTTTTAAATTTTTTTTAATGTTTATTTATTTTTGAGACAGAGAGAGACAGAGCATGAACGGGGGAGGGGCAGAGAGAGAGGGAGACACAGAATCTGAAGCAGTCTCCAGGCTCTGAGCTGTCAGCACAGAGCCCGACGCGGGGCTCGAACTCACGGACTGTGAGATCATGACCTGAGCCGAAGTCGGACGCCTAATCGACTGAGCCACCCAGGCGCCCCGGTAAGTCTTTAATTCATTTTGAATTTATTTTTGTATATAGTGTAAGCTAGTTGTCCAGTTTCATTCTTTGGCATGTAGCTGTCCAGCTGTTCCAACATCATCTGTTGAAAGACTTGTCTTTTCCCCATTGTACATTCTTATCTCCTTGGTCCTGGATTAATTGGCCATAGAAGCATGGCTTTTGTTTTGGGGCTGTCTATTCGATTCCACTCATCCATGTGTTTTTGTGCCAGAACTTCTCTGTTCGGATTACTACAGGTTGGCAGTGTAGTTCAAAGTCAGGGAGTGTGCCTCCTCCAGCTTTGTTCTTCTTTCTCAAGATTGCTTTGGCTATTTGGGGTCTCTTATGATACCATACAAATAAGATTCTTTGTTCTGGTTCTATGAAAAATGCCATTGTATTCTGATGGAGATTGCATTCAATCTGTAGATTACTTTGAGAAAGCTTTATAATTTAATGCATAATTCTGATCATTTATCAGCGATTCATATTGATAGAACTAGGCTCCTTCTTGGTGGGTCTTTCCTTATTTTCAGGATATTATTGAAGTAAGTGTCTTTTCATGGGTGTTTCTCTTGTAACATTTCTTTATTTTTTTTTTAATTTTTTTTTTAACATTTTTTATTTTATTTTTGAGACAGAGAGAGAGCATGAACGGGGGAGGGGCAGAGAGAGAGGGAGACACAGAACCAGAAGCAGGCTCCAGGCTCTGAGCCGTCAGCCCAGAGCCCAACGCGGGGCTCGAACTCACGGTCTGTGAGATCGTGACCTGAGCTGAAGTCGGATGCTTAACCGACTGAGCCACCCAGGCGCCCCTCTTGTAACATTTCTTTAAACCAGAGTTACCATTGTTAATATTTTATAATATTTACACATACAGAGCACATGTATTTGTCTATCTTTTAAGCTGTGTAAATGCTGGCTGGCCTACTGATATCAATCTTTTTAAAGTTGCTTATAACCATCATTTTAGGTATAGGTTATCACTTTGTTTGTGATTATTATATTTGGTTCTTTTTAGTAGAAGCTTCCTGGCTTGTCATGGGAAGCTATGCATCTTGAATCGATGAGGTTCATTTATTCAACAGGTTTTAGTGTCTTTGTTTAATATTTTCAAGATTCTGAAATCTTTTTTTTTTTTTAATGTTTATTTATATTTGAGAGAGACAGAGAGAGACAGAGCATGAGCAGCGGAGGGGCAGAGAGAGAGGGAGACACAATCTGAAGCAGGCTCCAGAATCTGATCTATCAACAGTGCCCAACACGGAGCTCAAACTCATGAACACTGAGATCATGACCTGAACCAAAGTCAGATGCTTAACAGACTGAGCCACCCAGGTGCCCCACAAAATTCTGTATTCAATAGCATAACAAGTGAGAAGTAAGTGTTGCCTATCTAGGCCTTTACTTTATCTCTGAAGTATGATAGTCATTTGTGGGTTTGGGTTTTGGCTTCGTCCAGCAAAACGGAAGATGGCAGAAAGGATTACTCAAGACTCCATGCAAATCAAAAGAGGTGACAGGAAGACTAAGGGAAGTCTCCCGGAGCTGCTCTCAAGCTCCCATATTTATTAAGCATGCATTCAGGGAAACAATGTACAATACATCAGTGGGCTACGTGCCAGAATGAACATATCAAAAATGTGCAGAAAACAAGCTAAAATAGGATAAAATATTCCGTGTGATACCATGGTCTAAAGAATTTATGAGCATACACAAGACTTAACCCCTAGATATACATTAACTAGATGAGAAAAGTGTAGTGTCCCCCCTGGATATACATTAACTAGATAAGCTGTTTTCAGCATGGCCAGAAAGCAGTGTTCTGCTTTGCAATGCATTCCCTATAATCTCCTAATCCACGGTATAGCCATTAGATGTACCACGGTCATTTTTCAGTTCTTTGCTCTATTAAAACTTAGGTTTGCTGCAAATCCACTTGACATCAATAAATCCCCTAGAACTACGGACTCCGTCAGCATTCAGAAATGCAAAGGATCCATTCCCACTAATTTCAAACCTGAAAAGGAATAATTAAAATTAGTTTGGGAACCACTGACAGCTGTAATCAAAAATCAAATTAAGATTCAAGTGATCCGGGACATTTTATACAAAACATTCAGCTCCGTACTCCCCCATCACTATATGCTATACAAAAATATCTGCTACATTAAAGGAATAGAAGACTGAAGGTAGATACTTAATTATTATAATTATTAGTATAAACTGTAACCTTATTTAAGATAATAAGTAGAAAGGCAGATATACATATAGATATAGATAGACATGGATAAGCCATAGATGTAGATATAAGTCTATATCTACCTACATTTATCTATCTGTATCTATATCATCTATATATCTATATCTATATCTATATCTATATCTATATCTATATCTATATCCATATCTATATCTGTCTACATTTATCTATCTATGTCTATTTCTATCCATCTGTCAGGAGAGACTGTGTTTGCTAAATCCAAAGATCTCTAGAGTCTTTTTTTTAAAGCATTTTCTTGGCATGTTTTTAGCTGATGTTCCTTTTTGAAGGTAAGGAATAAGTTTTATATTCATTTGATGCGTTTGACACATACTGAGATAGAACCCAAAGAGACTAATTGCAATCGTCTCTATTCATTTGCTCTGCTGATGATCGATTTTTCCATTTTCTGTAGTAAGTGTAATTTGTCACGTCTCACATATCTTAGTATTTGTTTAATTCATTCCATTGTTTATCTAGAACTTAATGAAATGCTAAGGCAGGAGTACATGGCTACAAGAGAAGAGTCACACAGCCCTTGTTTCCAGGGGCAATAGTACATAAGTGAGAAAGCAACATTCACTCAATAATGGTTACCCAACTAAATAATATTGTTTATGATGGGCATATGGAAAGTTAAAGACAACTATGTGATCACTAATTCTTTAAAACAAAGAGATCTTGTATAAATACAATTAGTTCTCAAAAGGTGCAAGTAATACCTCTGGTTTGGTTTAGAATTTGCAAACGAGCTGGGGCGCCTGGGTGGCTCAGTCAGTTGAGCATCCGGCTTCAGCGCAGGTCATGATCTCACGGTCCGTGAGTTCGAGCCCCGCGTCGGGCTCTGTGCTGACAGCTCAGAGCCTGGAGCCTGTTTCAGATTCTGTGTCTCCCTCTCTCTGACCCTCCCCCGTTCATGCTCTGTCTCTCTCTGTCTCAAAAATAAATAAACGTTAAAAAAAAATAGAATTTGTAAATGAGTTGAATTTGCATTATCAAGAGAGGTGTTTATTAACAAGACTCTGGCAATACAAGTAAAATAAAATAAAATAAAATAAAAATTCACTGTGTCATTTATTTATTTATTTACTTTTTAATGTTTATTTATTTTTCAGATAGAGAGAGATAGAAAATGAGCAGGGGAGGAGCAGAGAGAGAAGGAGACACAGAATCCTTAGCAGGCTCCCAGCTCTGAGCTGTCAGCACAGAGCCCAACGGGAGGCTCAAACCACAAACCATGAGATCATGACCCGAGCCAAAGTTGGAAGTTTAGCTGATGAGCTACCAGGCTCCCCTCACTGTGTGTCATTTAACAAGGTAGAAGAGATATGGGTTTCTCTAAGGTATGTTTCAATGTGAAAGGGCACATGTTACAGGGTGGACACTAACGAAGGCAGTTGCACGTAACAAATAGAAAGATTTCTTTGTAATAATACAACTTAAAATGGTCTAAATTTGTATACAACACCACCATAAAACCTTTCCTACTAAATTGGAAACTCACCAAGGATTGAATATGGTGCCATTGGTCCACTTCCAAGACTCTCCTTGTTTTCTGTTCAATCCGATCCAGTGCGTAGAAGTTCCTGCGTGTTTCCTCAAAAAATCCTTTCACAAAAAGTCAGGGCATTATCTGCTGCTGAATATTTTCGAGCATATTGCTGAACATGCTTCTCACCCCCACTATCCCATCTTTCATGATTGGCCTCCTAATCTACATGCCCTCCTGCTTCTATAGCAACAGGTAGGGATATTGAGGTTAGTTTTATCAGCAAGATTTTCACTTTGCTCTTATACTTCCTAAATGTTTGTAAGCAATAGAGTGACTTCCACCAAGTCATTGAAATCTTCTGAGCTACACTCTCTTGGGTCATCTTTAGGGGTGATTTCTATTTCTCATTATTGAGGAGGAAAACATATTTTAATTCCTTTCTTTCAAGTTTGAACGCATAGACCACCAGTACGTTTTAGCTCCAGAGTGAATGACAAAGACCATAAACTGATATGATGCTATGTCTGTTTGGACAACAAAATTGGGAGGTGAGCACTTTCTGTAGGAACCGGCACAGAATGTTCTCTAAGGGTGACAGAGAACTAATGCTTCTATTTTGTTTTGTCCACAGGTCCTTTCTCAAAAACTAGAGGAGGGATTTCAGGGGGAAAGAGTTTAATGGAGAGTATAAGTACTGTTAAAATGGGAAAACTCAGTCATAAACTATAGTTGATCCTTGAACAACGGCACCATGCACTTGAGAATCCAAGTGTAACTCTTTTTTCAATTTTATTTTTTTATGTATGTATTTGTTTAATTTTAGAGATAGAGCATGAGCAAGGGAGGGCCAGAGGGAGAGAGAGAAAGAGAGAGAATCTTAAGCAGGCTCTATGTTCAGCACAGAGCCCAATGCTTGGCTTGATCTCATGACCCTGGGATCATGACCTGAGCTGAAATCAAGAGACTGTTGCTCAACCGACTGAGCCACCAAGGCACCCCCAAGTGTAACCCTTGATTCCCCCCAAACTTAACTGCTAATGGCTTACCTTTGACAGAAAGTCTTGCTGCTAATGGAAACAACTGACACATTTCGTATGCTACATACATTATGTAATTTTTTTTTATAACAAACTAGAGAAAGGAACTGTTATTTAAAAAATCATAAGGAAGAGAAAATACACTTTCAGTGCCCTACTGTAATGACTGAAAATAATTTGCATGTAAGTGGACCTGTATAGTTCAAACCTGTGTTGTTCAAGGGTCAACTGTCCTTTGAGTAGATACCAGAATGAGAATATTATTGCTATTGTATGCTTTCTCATATAATCAGAAATCAAACTAACTTCTGGATGAATATGATTTATTGCAACAAAATATATTGAGTGATGGATTTAGTTTCTCTTCTTTTGGCTCCTTGGTATTGGACCACAAACTCTTTAGTCAACTTTCTTTATAAACAAACCCTTTTCCTCACTCAGTGCTCGCGCAGCCCAAGTTTCCCTTCCTTTGCCCTCTTTCACTTCTATTCATTGTCTCATTTTCTTCAAACTGTGCTATTTCCTTCAGATCTTTATCCTAAATTCCAAGAGCCATATCTTTTTTATTTGTTTTAATTTTTCCAGGCTATTCTCGGCAGAATAAAAATGTAAAAGTATTAAAACAATCTATTTAATAATCTAAAAACATTAAATAAAGACATTTAGCTATATAAACAATATGCATTGTGATTAAGGACCTAGCATGACTAGCTAATTTGTGTGGGTTCAAATCCCAGTTCACCAAGTTATGGCTCTGTGACAAAGGCTATGTTACACAACATCTCTGTGCCTCACTTTCTTCATCTTTAAAATAGGGGTACTTACATATTTACTTCATAGACCAGGATTGAAGATCGCATGAGTTTTTATAGTTATAGTGCTTAGAACACTGTCTGGTATATATCATCATAGAGTATTCACTTTTATCATTTTAATTCTCTCTTAGTAACACTTAAGCACTGAAACGATTGAGAAATTTCTCCTTTTCTTACCATATCCTCTCGTGTATCAATATGAGCAAGTTCTGATCCCTGTGAACTGCAGAATCTTTTGCTGGCTGTCCAATTTTTGGTATCACTGGAAAAATAGAAACACTTTTTTCTTAATCCAATCCATTCATCCTCACATGCCATAGTTTGGGAACACTTTGAAAGTTTTGTTGCTACAAAAAAGAAAGAAAGAAAGAAAGAAAGAAAGAAAGAAAGAAGAAAGAAAGAAAGAATCAAAAAATAAGTTAAAGAGAGTTTCTATTCATTCTGATGAATCAGTTTCACTTTTACCCCCACAGTTTGCAGTCTCTAAAATTAAATTCACTCATGGAGTGATGGATGAATTCAGTCCTTGCTGTCTGTAAAGAAAACCATTCAAGGATTGAGCAGTCCATAGTTCATCTGATTTCCCTGGCTTCTACTCTGAAGAATGGAACTACCAGCCTCTCATAGTCTATATTGACGTCCTCCCAAAATAATGCATAAAATTTAGCACTCAACAGAGACCTAGAGACATGAATACCATTTCGGTCTCACGGACCAGGGTAATAAAGGAAGGCTTGTCTTTCCTTACAGAAATGAATGGTCCTAGACATAAAAGGACATCCAAGACAAGGAAGTAAAACTCACCATAAATCACAACAAATCACTGAAATATGAGTTAGTAAAATTTTTCTCCTTCACCAATATTCAGTGCCAAAGAAGCTGGAATAATGGTGAATTTATTTCTGTACAGAATGTTTTGAGAATTTTATGTTTCAAGGTTTTAGGTAAGTGATGAGTAATCAGAAAAGGATAAAGTCCCTGCCCTCCAAATGGTTGAATAAGTTAATGTAACTGGCAAAGAACCAAGTAAATATTTAAATGTCAGGCCGAATCCAAAGCCTTCTCTCCTCACTTTTCCATGAATTTTTTTTTTTTTTTTTTTTTTTTTTTTTTTTTGGTAATACTTAGAGGCAGATTCAGGCTACCACAGATAGGTAATGAAATATATTGTGTTTTAATTTTTTTAAATAATCAATTAATGAATGAATGTAAAGACTTCTTATAGAAACACTTCTCCATAAATATATTAACTGTCAGATAATTAAATACCAGTAACATTGCACTCCCAGGACTCTAATAGTGACAGAAAGCTATACAAAAAAAGAATATCAGTACTCTTGTGAATGACAAAGAAAACAAGAATAAAGAGTGCTAAGTGTTACTGGTTTTTTTATGTTTTTATTTTAGAGAGAAAGTGTGAGCAGGGGAGAGGGACAGAGGGAGAGAGAGAGAGAAACTTAAGCAGGCCCCACAATCAACAGAGTCCAATGCAGGGCTTGATCCCATGACCCTGGGATCATGACCTCAGACAAAATCAAGAGTTGAATGCCCAACAAACTGAGCCACCCAGGTGCCCCAAGGGTGCTAAGTGTTACTTTAACTTAAGTCCTAAATTAAGTGCTGTATTAAGCAAAGCATACAATGGAAAATCAAGTTCTGAGACTATTAAGTCACTGCTCAGGAATTTAAAAATCTACCTTTGACTCATTTTCACAAAACGAACCAACAGTGTCCAGAAGAAAATTGTGAAAATCTTCATTTTCACAAAGCTGCTCCAACAGAGAAAATCTTGCAACAAATCACTTGTGCCATTATGACATTTTTTTTTTACATCATAAATGTTTCCTAGAACAACTGTTAGTAATATAACTTAATCTTGATCCAAAAGAAATTAGAGCAAAGAAATATTGAAGTTATAAAGACAATATTGCATGGTGGTTAAAATATCAGGAATTAGAACCAGACAGACAAGAATCTCCATTCTGGCTCTGGAATTTGTCATTTGTGAGAGGCAGCTTATTCACTCTGGCTTCTATTTCTGTGCCTGTAAATGGATTTCATAATTATACTTATGTCATGGCCTTGTGAGAATTAAATAAAAATAATAAGCATAGTGTATGTAATATTCGTTCTTTTTTAAACAAAAAAATTTTGAGAGAGAGAAACAATGAGTGGGGAAGGGGCAGAGAGAGGGGAAGAGAGAGGATCCCAAGCAAGGTCCACAATGTCAGTGCAGAACCCAATGTGGAGCTCAAACTCATGAAACCGTGAGATCAGGACCTGAGCAGAAACCAAAAAGTCAGAGGTTCATCTGACTGAGCCACCCAGGTGTCACTAATATTGGTTCTTTAACTTGCACAAAGTACTCTCAATTTAAAAAACAGGACTATTATGAGGACTTTAAGAGACAAAACAGGTGAACATAAGGGAAGGGAAACGAAAGTAATATAAAAACAGGGAGGGGGACAAAACAGAAGAGACTCATAAATATGGAGAACAAACTGAGGGCTGCTGGAGGGGTTGTGGGAGGGGGGATGGGCTAAATGGGTAAGGGGCACTGAGGAATCTACTCCTGAAATCACGGTTGCACTATATGCTAATTTGGATGTAAATTTTAAAAGATAAAAAACCAACAAACAAACAAACATTGAGAAAAGAACATGACTATTGGTGTTGTTATCTGGTGGTCATTTGAGAATTTATAATTATCTTACTCAAAGACTAAGAACTAGGGGCGCCTGGGTGGCTCAGTCGGTTGGGCGTCCAACTTCGGCTCAGGTCAGGATCTCGCGGTCTGTGAATTCGAGCCCTGCTCGGGCTCTGGGCTGATGGCTCAGAGCCTGGAGCCTGCTTCCGATTCTGTGTCTCCCTCTCTCCCCCCCCCCCCCCCCCCATTCATGCTCTGTCTCTCTCTGTCTCAAAAATAAATAAAACGTTAAAAAAAAAAAGACTAAGAACTATAATTCAAGACAATGACTGTACTTTGAGATTAAGATGACTGTATTGTGATATTTAGAATATTTAGTTTTTTTTGTTTTTTCTTAAGTGATCTCTACACCCAACATGGAGCTCAAATTCATAACCCTGAGATTAAGGGTCACATGCTCTATTGACCGAGCCAGCCAGGTGACCCTATTTAATTTTTTTAATTCACTTTTTTAGCTAAGGTATGGTCATATATTAGTTTCAGGTGTACAACATAGTGATCTGACAGTTTTATACATTAGAAAATGCTCACTGTGAAAAATGCAGTTATCATTGGTCACCTTCCAAGTTATTATGATATTCTTCACTATATTCCCTATGCTGTACTTTTAATCTCCATGATTATTTATTTTATAACTAAGAAGTCTGTACCTCTTAATACCCTTCACCTATTTTGCTCATTCCTTGAACTCCCTCCATCTGGCAAGCAACCACTAGGTTGTTCTCTGTATTTTTTGAGTTTGTGTCTGTTTTTGTTTGCTTATTTTATTTTTTAGATTCTGCATATAAGTGAAATAATACGGTATTTGTCTTTCTCTGGCCTACTTCACTTCTCATAATACCCTCTAAGTCCATCCTTGTCATCATCATGGGGAGATTTCATTCTTTTTATGGCTGAATAATATCCCATTATGTATATACGCCGTGTCTTCTTTATTTATTCACTTACAAATGATATATCCTATAAGGAGTTAATATCCAAAATATAGGAATAACTCATAACACCAAAAAAAGCCAAATAATCCAATTTAAAAATAAACAGGGGACCTAAATAGACATTTTTTCCAGGGAAGATGTGCAGATGACTAACAGACATGTGACAAAATGCTCAACATCACTAATCATCAGGGAAATGTAAATCAAAACCACAATGGAATATCACCTCTCCTAGTCAGAATGGATAGCACGAAGAAAAGACTCAACAGTATTTTTTTTTAAGTTTCTTTATTTTGAGAGGAGGAGAGGGGGAGAGAGAGAGAGATGGAAAGAGAGAATCCCAAACAGGCTCCAGGCTGTCAAAGCAGAGCCTGGTGTGGGGCTCAGTCTCATGACCATGAGATCATGACCTGAGCCCAAACCAAGAGTCGGATGCTTAGCTAACTGAGCCACCCAGGTGCCCCAAGAGCATTTTTGAGAAAGGCAAGGAATATGGTAAAACCTGCCAAACTGGTAGGAATCTGAGGTCTTGTCTCTACAAGACCTTTTTATTACTCCAGGACTGAGAAATCCAAGATTAAGTCTGAGATATGTTTGGCCCTACTGTGTATGGAGAAGCATAGACAATTTACGAGCTAAGCTACTCACCTAGTATGGCAATGGCCAGTATGAGCGAGAGATACATACAAAGGTGTAACATCCAGCCTTTTTTCAATTTGTGAACTGCAAAACAAATAAATGTTTATTGTAAAATGTCCAGAGAAACCTAGCCTGAATATTTATTTTCGTTTATCCCTCTTTATACTAATCAATTTAAAAACTCTCATTAAAAGCATCTACATCTTAAAGTAATAAAGGATACAATGACCTTATAAAGTGCAAAGAAGAGAAGTGCCAATGACCGCTGTAGCTGTTCAGATGGGGCATCAGCAGTGGAGAGATCACTCAGACTTGGTGGAAGGAGGGAGGAAATGCAAGGTTATTTCAAAAGGTAGAAATAGTGTGAATAGTGGATGGTAATCAAGAAAGTCCAAGGTTCAACAAAAGGGCTATGATCAGACAAGTGGCTATAAAAGACAACATAAATCAACAAAATCAAAGATAGGGGAGAAAGGAAAGTCATAGGATCATATGACAGTAGAAAAATTAAGATAAATGTTTTTATTTATTCTGTAAGCAGTAGGGAGAAATTTAATGCATTTAAGCAAGGAAATGTCAAGATAAAAGCAGTAATTTGTGGTGAGCAGAATGAATTAGAGAGGCGATTTGGCATTCATGGAAATGTTAAGAGATTAAAACAAACAGTAATACTTTTAGTAGTGATCTTCTCTGACACTTACTTAGCAAATGTAGAAACAATCTGGAAAGAATGTTTTTCACTCGCATGCATTTAAATATCAGGAAAAAGGATTTGGGGAGTCAGGAAGACGGTGACAGAAGTGGGAGAGCCACAGGCTCCTCTCATTTCACAAGCACAACTAGAAAACTGTCAAATTCGGGGCGCCTGGGTGGCTCAGTCGGTTGGGCGGCCGACTTTGGCTCAGGTCATGATCTTGCGGTCCGTGGGTTCGAGCCCCGCGTCGGGCTGTGCTGACGGCTCAGAGCCTGGAGCCTGTTTCAGATTCTGTGTCTCCCTCTCTCTGACCCTCCCCCGTTCATGCTCTGTCTCTCTCTGTCTCAAAAATAAATAAACGTTAAAAAAAAATTTAAAAAAAAAGTTTAAAAAAGAAAACTGTCAAATTGTCCTAAATACCTTAGAAGTTGACCTGAAGACTGACAAAACAAACTCCACAAGAAAAGAGAGAGAAGAGGCCACATTGAAGAAGGTGGGAAGACATGTTTTAAGGGAGAAATAGATGGAGGGTGCTATGGAGGGGAGGGAGTACTGGTCGCAGGAAAGGGAGGGAGAGAGAGGGGAGCACACAGGAGAATGCACAAGGAGAACATCTCCCCAAAGACATTGGCTTGGAAAATGAGAGGGGCTGAATTTCATCAGTTCTTGCAACCAGTGGGGCTTAAAGCCTGGATTTTTAAAGGTCAGGAGGCTTGGCGGGAATAGAGCCTTGAGGGCACTGCACTGCTCCTGGAGACAAGGCAGGCAAACAATCTGGAGGGAGACAGTGTTGAAACTGTGATTGCAAGAATGCCGGGGCACACAAAGGGGAGATTATTTACACTTCTCAGAACTCATTACTGAGAAGAACAACATTCATAGGAACATAGGAACAACATTCATAGGAACAACATTCATAGGAACAAAGATGCTGGTGTGTGCCCCTCCAACCCCCCCAGCCCCTCAGCATAAAGACAGAGCCATCTGCAAGAAACAATGCAATGCCAACATTGTCCGTCTGACTTATTTACATCAAGTCCCACACCCCTGAACTCTGGCAGGACTGCCCTTCCTAGTCGTGCTTGCATCAGTCCCAGGGCACTGGTCCCCTCCTATAGAAGATCAGCACAAATGCCTGTCCAGACCACATCTCCTGACCAGAGAGTTCTGCAGGGCCTCCGTTCTGGTGCGGGTGGTGACAGGTCTCATTTCACAGCAGACTAGAGCACACATAGTTAAAACTCACCACATTCAGGCCAGGGACCAAACACTGCCCACAGTAGGCAAGGAGAGCCCCTGCAAAACACAACAGCAGAGCACAAGCGGCACAAACCAGGGATCCTCCCTGAAGCATCAGGCCCTGGACATTACATGACTCCTTCTTCATAAAGCCACTACTTTGAGGAGCAGGAGACATGACTGGCTTTTCGAACACAAAGAAGAAAGCAGAGACTTAGACAAAATGCCAAATGAAAGAACAAGGTAAGGCCACTGCCAGACATCTAAGTGAAACAGATATAAGTAACATGCTTGATACAGAATTTAAAGCAACAACTATAACAATATTCAACTGGATTTGAGAAGAAAAAAAAAAAAAAGAAGACATCAGTGGGACCCTTGCCACAGAAATCAAAGAGTCAAAAAAGTATCAGAGATGAAGAGTGCAATATGCAAGATTGGACACAGGCTTGATTCAATGAACAGCAGGCTGGAAGAAGCAGAGGACTGAATTAGTGACCTAGAAGACAAAATAATGGAAAATAATGAAGTTGAACAATAGCGAGAAAGAGAATTATGGAAAATGAGAATAGACTTAGGGAACTCAGTGACTCCATCAAAAGTAATATCATTTGTATTATAGGAGTCCCAGAGAAGAGAGAACAGATGGCATAAAACTTATTTGAAGAGATAACAGCTAAAAACTTCCTTAATCTGGGGAAGGAAACAGACATCCAGATCTAGGAGGCACAGAGAAATCCCATCAAAATTAACAAAAGCAAGCCAACAACAAAGCCCATTGTAATTAAACTTGCAAAATACAGTGCAAAGAAAAAATCTTAAAAGCACCAAGACAAAAGAAGTCCTTAACTTACAAGGGAAGAACCTTAAGGCTAGATTCAGATCTCTCCAGGAGAAACTTGGAAGCCAGAAAGGAAGGGCATGATACGTTCCACATGCTGACTAGGAAAAATCTGCAGCCAAGAATACTCTATCCAGCAAGGCTATCATTTGGAATAGGAGAGATAAGGATTTCCCAGATACACAAAAACTAAAGGAGTTCATGACCACAAACCAGCCCTGCAAGAAATACTAAAGCGGACTCTTTAAATGCAAAGGAGAGACCAAAAGTGACAAAGACAAGAAAGGATCAGAAAAAATCTCTAGAAACAATTACAAAACAAGCAATAAAATGGCAATAAATACATATCTATCAATAATTATTTTGAATATAAATAGACTAAATGCTTCCAAAGTATATAAAGAACTTATATAACTCAAAACCAAAAAAAAAAAAAAACCCTAATAATCCATTTTAAAAATGGACAGAAGACATGAATAGACATTTTCCCAAAGAAGACGTCCAGATGGCAAACGGACACATGAAAAGATGCTCAGCATCAATGATCCCAAGGGGAATGCAAATCAAAACTGCAATGAGATATCACCTCACTCTGTCAGAACGTGCTAAAATGAATAACACAGGAAACAGCAGGTGTTGGCGAGGATGCAGAGGAAGGGGACCCCTCTTACGCAGTTGGCGGGAATGCAAGCTGGCACAGCCACTCTGGAAAACAGTATGGAGGTTCCTCAACAAGTTAAAAATAGAGCTACCTCATGATCCAGCGATTGTACTGCTAGCCATTTACTTAAAGAGTACGAAAATACTAATTCAAAGGGGTATATCCACCCCAATGTTTATGGCAGCATTATCTATAATAGTAAAATTATGGACACAGTCAGCAGTTGCTGAATGGATAAAGAAGAGGTAGTGTGTATCTCTTCTCACACACGCACACACGCACACACACGCACACACACACACACGCACACAAACGCACACACACATGTATGTATATACATGTACATACATATATAGTGGCATAAAAAGAATGAAAGCTATTTATTTTTTTATTTTTTATTTTTTATTAAAAAAATTTTTTTTACATTTATTTATTTTTGAGAGACAGAGCCAGAGCACAAGTGAGGGCGGGGCGGAGAGAGAAGGGGACACAGAATCGGAAGCAGGCTCCAGGCTCGGAGGTTTCACCCACTGAGCCACCCAGGCACCCCTCGGCTGGGCTTTTTAACAAAAAGATTAATAAGGGAAAAACAAGGTACTGACCCATCACATGGGAGAAGCCAAAACGAAGAGGAAATCCAAGGGGATTTTAGAAAGCCAGCCTACTTAGCAACTTCCACAATGAACAATACTTTTGGAGAGAAGTAACAGCAGAAGGAAAAAGCAGGTTTAGTCTTCTTCCTAAGGTGGCGCTCTGTGGGAAGCTAATGGAGTACGGTTTGCTTTCCAGGGGCTAATAAGAATTGGTGTAGTGAAAGGAGAATTTATATCTTTAGGTGGAAAAGGTGGAGTAGGGTGAGTTTCTCTCGTGTTCATTGCTTCCTGATTGCTTTCAGTTCAGAATATTTTTTATGTCAAAGAGACATATTTGGGGGTACGCATTCTGGTTTCCTTCAGTTTCATGATCACAGTAAAAGGGGAAAGGTGTCTTTTTAAAAAACTGCTTATTTATTTATTTCTGAGAGAAAGAGAGAGAAAGAGCACAAGTGGAGGATGAGCAGAGACAGAGAGAGAAAATCCCAAGCCGGCTTCGTGCTGCCAGGGAGGGCCGGAAGCGGGGCTCGATCTCATGCACCGTGAGACCACGACCTGAGCCGAATTTAAGAGTTGGTTGCTCAACCCAGGTACACAGGTGGTGCCCTTTCCACATTTACTTTAATTATTTCTTTTTTCACGTTTCGTTTTGGCATTTTATCTTTCCCCAAAATCCATTGATCCTGTTATCTAAGTTGATAAATGCATGGGTATTTCACTTTGTTAGGACTGCCCTAATGAGGCACCACAGACTGGGTGGCTTAAGCAACAGATATTTATTGTGTCACATTTCTGGAGGCTGGAAGTCTGAAACTAAGGTGTTGGTGGGGTTGGTTCTTTGTGGGGGCTGTAAAGAAAGGATCTGTTCTAGGCTTTTTTTTTTTTTTTTTGGCTTATAGTTATCACTATGTTGATAGGGCATTATCCCTGTATGTGAGTCTATCTCCAAATTTCCCCTTTTAATAAGGACATCAGTCATAATGGATTGGGGTCCACCCCCACTGACTTCATTTTAATTTAGTAAAGACTTGATCTCCAAATGAGATCACAGTCTGAGATACTGGGGGTTTGTACGCCAACCTATGAGTTTGTGGGGGGCAGAATTCAACCTGTAAAAACTGATGAATCATTTTCAAAATATTTCATTAAATTTTAATATTTATGGTTTTTAAACGTTTATTTATTTGTGAGAGAGAGATAGAGAGAGCAGGGGATGGGGTAGAGAGGGAGGGAGAGAGAGAATTCCAGGCAACTCGGTGCTATCTGTGTAGAGTCTGACTCTGGGCTTGAACCCACGAACTGTAAGATCATGACCTGAGCTGAAATTAAGAGTCAGATGCTTAACTGCCTGAGCCATCCAGGCACCCCCAATACCAATTTTAATTTTGTGTTTGGCTCTCTCTTTTTTATTTTTTAACTTTTATTCATGTTTTTGAGAGACAGAGGCAGTGAAAGTAGGGGAAGATCAGAGAGAGAGGGAGACACAGAATCCGAAGGAGGCTCTAGGCTCTGAGTTGTCAGCACAGAGCCCGACGTGGGGCTTGAACTCACGGACCATGAGATCATGACCTGAGCCAAATGGATGCTTAACCAACTGAGCCATCCAGGCACCCCATAATTCTGTGTTTGGCTTTCTTTAATTTATCCTCCATTTCATCTCTCTCTCTCTCTCTCTCTTTCTCTCTGTGTCTCTCTCTCTCCATCCCTCTCTCCTTCTCAGATCCTCCTTCTCTTACTCTCTTGAGTTGGCATTTCTACTTGCATTTCATATCGCTCAGCTTTTCTTTTGTATTTTCCATTTTGTTTTCTTTTCTACTGCGTTTTAGACTAATTCATTCTTAATGGCATCAATTCTACTGATCAACTCTACAAAATGTCCTTTATTTCAAATATATTTCCATGCTTAATATTTCCACTTGGTTTTCCCAATCTTGTTGAGTGTTTTTATTATGTTTTAATTCTCATAATAACTCTTCGAGTTTTCTTCTTGGAATATTCTAGGAATTATTGTGTTTTAGAGGGGTTACCTTTTTCAGGTCCCCAGCTACTTTACATGTTCTCCAGGCATCAGTGACCTCATATAGTATCATGACTGAAGGCCAATGTTTTAATTTGAGGAGACCTCATGACCTTGGAGTGCAAGACTGTGAGTTATAAACACAACAGACTACTGTCGGCAGCCCCTTTCTGTTTCTACCTCACAGGAAAGCTTCTCTGGTCCAGAATTCAACCTTAAAGGCTATGAAAAAAGCAGTACTTGAGGAAGGCCATCTTTTTACATTATAATCCCAATCCATGGGGTTTGTGAGGAGAGGAAATAGAGGAATTAATATAATAAGGTTCCTGGCTAGCCTGCAAGGGTACTATATTAAAATGCAATCTAACCAAATTATAAACATATACATTCCAGACACCAGATATCCAAAATATAGGAAGCAAACACTGACAGAATTTTCAAAATGATTCTGAATTGTAGATCGCTGGACATCAGTGTTACAAAAAAATAAATAAATAAAATGTAATACATTTGGCCAAATAAATCAGTCGGCTTTGTATGGTCACAGATCTGTTTAACGAGGGTAAAGAGGAGAAAGATTCCTATCGCTGCACAATGGAAAGAGTTAAGATATGAAGGATTCTGATGAGGTTACTGGAAGAAGATGAGGACAGCAGACTGCAGAAATCTCGTCCCGGTATGGACATGCAAGAATGAGGGAAAACAAAACTTCGGCTGTTAATTCATATTAACAATGAATTATGTTTCAATGTATGTTTTCTCTGAATTCAGAGTCTATCCAATTACATATTAACAGTCTTTTTGTTAGCTTCACATGGCCGTTGGGAGAGCATCCCTTCTACATGTGCCATATCTATGTTAAAGATCACTAACTAGAAGATAATCAGGGATATGAAGGTAGCATGGGAGAGTGGTTAAGATTTCAGTTTATTGCTTCATCCATCTGTGTGTAAGGCCAAATATGCATAAGTGTGTATATATACGCAGAGTTACCTTTTCCTAAGGACTGAATACTTATCGGGCAATGAACTAGACATTCTTCACGGAAAACCTGACTCATTCCTCATAACAACGTCCGTGAGACAAGATGAATTATCCTTATTTTATAAATGCAGACACTGATGCTCAGAGAGATTAATAATTTCATCCGAGGTCATTGCAGTACTATAAAAAAAAAATCACTTATTTGTACTTAGTATTTTCGGTCCTCTGGCTTTTTAATTGTTCTTGTGCCCTACTTCTTTTTGCATTTTTCTTGTTTGATTTTGTTTCCTGCGAATTCATTTCGGGAGACGAGTCGCAATCATTTTAAAATTTTTACATCTGAAAATTTGCTCAAACATCTGCTAGACTGAGTGAAAAACCTGAATTAAAACCCCTTTATGCATGTGAAGAAGTTGCACTATTCTCTTTACGCAGCTGCTGTCGCTGATGAGAAACTTACCATCCAGAGGAGGATTTTCGGTTTCTTAGGGTTCATCCGGTTTGTGTGTTTTCCTTCTCTTTGAAGGCTTCCAAGATTTTCTCTTTGTACTTGATGTTTTGAAATTCAGTAGCAGTTACCAAATTACCAAAAACATCCTTTTAATCTTTCTGCTCATCACTGTGCATGCTTTTTCCAATTTGAGGAGCATAGGTTTCTTCTGTTATGATACTTTTTCTTCTGCTACTGCTAAAAATAACCCCGGTCCTTTATACTTCACTCTTTCTGGTACTCCTTTGCATACCATGCCCCCAAACTTTCTACTTATCACTTACATTTATTGTTGTGCTATTTTTCTTTTTTAATGCTTATTTTTGAGAGAGAGAGAGACAAAGTGTGAGCGGGGGAGGGGCAGAGAGAGAGGGAGACTCAGAATCTGAAGCAAGTTCCAGGCTCTCGGTTGTCAGCACAGTGACCTGAAACTCACTAACCTTGAGATCATGACCTGAGCCGAAGTCGGACGCTTGACCAGCTAAGCCATCCACGTGTCCCACTATTTTTCTTTCTCTCTTTTTTATTAAATTTATTTTGAGAGAGAGGGCGGGTGGGGAATCCCAAGCAGACTCTACAGGGTCAGTGCAGAGCCCAACGCGGAGCTCCAACTCAGGAAGCATGAGACATGACCTGAGCCGAAATCAAGTTAATCTGACGATTAACTGACTGAGCCACCCAGGTGCCCCTGTTTTGTTAGTTTTCAATGATATCAAAGAGAATTATTCAGTGTCATAAGGACACAAATTCTATCTGATAAGAAAAATTAGTCATTCTATTAGCAATCCATTCTTGAACAAATTCCTTAGTGGATGAGACAATGGCAATCCGCAGGTGTCTGCTTTCACCCTTAAAAAAATAACTGAGGAAAGTTCAGAGGTAGGGGAAAGACAGAGATTTGGGAAATCAACATAAGGGACTGCTAGAAAGCCCTTTGGAGATCTAAGGCTCGTTTATACCCGTGAGCGTTGTGTGTGTGCATGAGTGTACACGAATGCTAAGAGTGATAAGGCTCAGGGCTTGCATTTGGGAGATACAGCAGCGTGAGGCTACAAAAAAGAAAATATGTTCAAGGCAAGTTTTGGATTTCTGCTTTTGCTTCCTTCCCTCTGGCCTTCGGACAATTATTACATTTTCTGGTGCTCAAGAAATCACCCAGGCCTCCCGAGTGTGCGTGATGAGTGCTCAAAAGCCATGCTGAAAAGAAAAGACTGAATTTATTTTATTGTGGTAGAAAACAAAATAAAATTTAGCCTTTGACCTGCTTTTAAGTGAATAATACATTGCATTTGCTAAAGACACTTCTAATTAAAATTGCTCAGAATTGAAACAGACCGCTTTGTAAGATAGAGATGTTATCACTACAAGTATTCTGGCCTAGAAATTTCTGCTAGAAATGTCACACGAAGAGAGAAGTTTTATTAAGTGACTACTGAAGTCTCCTCCACTTTTAAGATTACTAGATTTGTTTATTAAGAGACTCGCTGGATAGCTGCTATTAGAATTCATACCGGTAAACTGCAGAAATGATTTGTTTCTCTTCACTGTCTTTTTCATGAAGTTTTGAAAGGTTTCCTATTCCGATCATGTAATTTGGCAAAATGGTTCACTCATGTTGTCTAACAGAAACCCTATCAATTGTCGTGAATGGTGGCGTTTTGTTTCGTTTCATTGTGCCTCATTGTCATTTGTTAGTTTGCCTGTTTGCATTTCAATCCAGTTAAAATTAGCATAATTTTTAGACTCAGTCAATCCTTACACTTCAAAAGCCCTTTTCAGCCCTAGTAAGTATCTTCAAGCCATCTTCCAGATTTTCTCAACTTTTATCCAGATGATGTTGGGGAAACAATAAAGACACTGGACACTGAACGATTCTGAAAATCCACCTGACCCAAGCAGAAACATGTAGAAATATCTTCACTCACTTTAGCAAGACATCAGCTACTTCAATCCATCCGTGGTCTGTGCTAGTTGAGAGAGTGAATGCAATCTCAGTTACAGGATTGGGCAAAACTGTGGCAAATAACTTTTCTCTGTTGTAAGAGTACATTTTAAAAAAACCCTTTTTATTGGCATATAATGCACACACCATAAAATTCACCCCAAATATTTTCATTCTCACAAGCTTATGCTCACTCTCTTACAGATATAAAACTCCACACATTCTCCCCAATCTTGCATTACTTACAGAGCTGTTTCCTCTACCTCATAAACTTGAGTAGTTTTCCTCCCTTAGGAAAGAGTTCGGCATTTTTAGACTGTCCTATATTTTGTTTTTTATTGATTTTCCCTTCATTCTCCGTCACCCAAGGAAACTTACTTCTCCTGCATATCCAGTTACCATGCCTCGCATCACGCAGCTCTGGGGTGATCATGACATCTGTGATTGATCCAGATCAACAGGAGAGTACTAGAAGGCTACCTCCATACATCGCTAACAAAGAAAAAGAATCAGCAGGCTTTTATGTCCAACTGTAGTGGAAAAATTGGCAATGCTCATTTGAACCAAGGAGAAGTGGTATGAGTAAACTGTCAAACCAGTTCAGACCAGAGATAAAAATAGACAGATTCATTAGGATAAGTGGGAAGTTGACTCATCCATAATAAGCAAAGGAGTGTCATGAAATTGGCAAAATCTTTTTGTCCTTAAAGAATAAAAATATCCTATGTGGCGTATTGAGTGGAACACATGGAAAATAATATCCATCGCCTTATAGCACTCTATATTTCTTTGTTGGAATTATCTCATTTCTCATCTTTATAGAAAGCCAAATCATTAATAGTAATTACCTACACCCACACATTATTCAGTCTATATGGGTTCAAATGCAGTTATTACTTGTGTGACATTTAGAAAGCTATTTAAACTCCGATGCTCAGTTCTCCCTTCTGTAAAATTGAGAGCAAAATTCTACTTACCTGTAGGAATGTTACAGTGATCAAATGAGGTTATACATGGAGAATGCTTACAATAATCATTGCCTGGCATTATGCCTGGCATTTTTCTTTCTTTTTCTTTCTTCCTTTTCTTTCTTTCTTTCTTTCTTTCTTTCTTTCTTTCTTTCTCTTCCTTCCCTTCTTTTCTTTCTTTTTCTTTCTTCTTTCTTTCTTTCTTTCTTTATCATTTATCATCTATTTCTATCTATCCATTATCTATCTATCTATCCATCTATTATCTATCTATCTATCTATCTATCTATCATCTATTTCTATCTACCCATCCACACACACACACACACACACACACACACACACACACACATTCTGGTATGTGTATCAGTTTAAAACCTACTTATGAATTATAGCATATGTATGAACTAAAATAGAACTATATATTCCTTGAAGATTTTGTGTATGAAGCTGTATTATGTTTTTAAAAATCTATACCTTGAAGTCATTCACTGGTTGGAGCACTGATCCACTTACTGGTTAGAGTCAGTATGCTTCTCTGGATTTGTTATATAAATTTGCCCAATTATGACAACCAAAATGTGTGCCTGTCTCAGCTCTCTGTGCAGAGCCGTTCCTGTGTTCATTCCTGTAAGATTAAGAAGCTTATCTACAGACCCTAGCAGACATCCCCTCAGTTTTATTTAATCACGCTGGAGGCTTGAATACCTTCAGCATGGTTGGTCCATGCCTTCTGGACTTCTGGAAAGAGCCATTTTTGGCATCACGAAGACCTGATTCTAATCTTGGGTCCAGAATTTGCTAGTTGTTTTGGCTACTGGAAAATTACCAGAACTCCCTTCATTGGCTTCCTTTATAGGTCTTGTGGAAACACATACCTTCCTCATTTTGCTTGGAAGGCTATTACATGAGATGGCATAAAGTATACTGGACACAGAAAGGACATGGTAGACATTCAGTGAACTTGAACAACTTTTCTCCCCTTACATGCTCCCTTTCAACCTTGCACACACATATATTAAAGCACCTCACATTTTGCTTTGCAATTACTGTTTCTTTTTCTCCTCCAAGCCTGACAGAGGCAATTGAGTAGTTTAACAAAACCTACAAATAATCTAAGCTTTCATTTGCTCATTTGTTTAAGAAAAATTTAAGAAAATTTCTTCTGAGAATATTTCATCACTCATTGCGTTTGTAAATGTAAAAGGAAAGAAAATATAGACTAAAATAGTAAGATGTGCACAGATTTATAATGAAAACTAGAATGTTTTTTTTAATATATGAAATTTATTGTCAAATTGGTTTCCATACAACACCCAGTGCTCATCCCAAAAGGTGCCCTCCTCAATACCCATCACCCTCCCTCCCCTCCCTCCCACCCCCCATCAACCCTCTGAAAACTAGAATGTTGACCCTCTCCCTCTGCCCCTCAGGTTCCTATTTAAATATGATCTGGGATCTAGGGGCACCTGGGTGGCTCAGTGAGTTAAATGTCTGACTCTCAGTTTGAGCTCAGGTCACAATCTCACGGTTTCATGAGTTCAAGCCCCAAGGTGGGCTCTGTGTTGAGAGTTAAGAGTCTGCTTAGGATTCTCTCTCCCTCTCTCCTGTGCCTCCCCCCCACCCTTGCACTGTCTTTCAAAAATAAACTTTAAAAAATACATATGATCTGGGCTCTAAATCCCATAGATTTGTGAAAGATAGATTTCCATGATTTCTTCAAGTCACAAGGGCATCTTCCCTCACATTCTGCTCTCTAAATATTCATGTTTTGCTCACCACGACCCACATCCCAAAGCCCGATTCCTTCCGTGGTTTCAGCGACAGCAAATCCTTGCGATACAATTCTTCAGCTCGGTAATCTGAATAAAGATCTAGGAAACCGTGAAAAATTGTACATGGCTCAGTATAAATTCATTTTCAGGGGATTTGGTCTTTGATGGTGATGCAAAGTCAGAAACCCTAATTAATCTCTGAACACCTCTCCCCTGGCCTTCTCTCCGAATTCTAAATGTGTTAACATACCACTGGAGGCTGAGTGGAACACCCAATGCTCACTCCATGCTTCATGTCTTATCTCTTGTAGGCAGATGTAGTTGAAGTTCAGAGGAGTAAAGGAATCTTTCACTGCCTTCTCTTTACCCTCCAATCTGTTCCCCTGAGGCGTGCTGTTGAATCAGTTATGAACACGACCACCATCGTACCCATAGGCTTAGACACAACAGCTTATGTGGCTTAGCAACGTCATGTAAAACCTCAGTGTAGTTTCTTGACTTCTTAAATTACCATTTAAATGAAGAGAAGTCATTGAAAACTTCACCAAGCATCTTAAAACATATGTCTGATAAGAAGAAAAACGTATATACGTGAATGTACGATGAATAAAAAAGTTTGTCTTTCATTACTTTATTCGCTGTATTCTGGGGAACCCTTTGTCTAAGGACAACGGGGTTCTCTGCCACATATATATTTCATTGTGTTATCACAATTGGCACTGCTTATTCTCTTGTGAAGCATGAAGGCGCACATTCCACTTCCTTCAATATTGAACCTGGAACAAAATAAGGAGATTATTTACCGAACCTCATGAAAACTAACTGGGCACAGCCTAAAATAGGTAACTTTGCTGATTATGTTTCAAAATGTGCAATGTAGAGGTGCCTGGGTGGTTCAGTTGGTTAAGCGTCCAACCTCAGCTCAGGTCACGATCTCACAGTTCATGGGTTTGAGCCCCGTGTCGGGCTCTGTGCTGACAGCCCAGAGCCTGAAGCCTGCTTCCGATTCTGTGTCTCCCTTTCTCTCTGCCCCTCCCCTGCTTGCCCTCTGTATCTCTCTGTTTTCTCGAACAGATTTCCATTCTCAAAAATGAATAAACACTAAAAAAAAAAAAGAAAGAAAGAAAGAAAAACAAAATCAAACCAAAATGTGCAATGCAAAAGGAATAGAGGGATGAAACGAGCTGCTTCTCTCTATTTCAACCTCCAAACTTCTCCCCAGGATGGGAGGGTGGGAAGAAACGAACACCAGGCAACTTTACTGCAATAACAACAAAGAATCCTGGAACTTTATGCTGTATTATAATGTAGTAAACATGGAAAATCACTTTGTGAAGGGTTAGATTCTTCTTTTTATACACTGAAATAAGAATAAGTAAATAAATATATTCAGCCTTTTAAAGATCACATACAGGGAGAGTGTGACTGATATTTGAATCCCCCTGCACACATTTAAAACACTGATATATCTTAAGGCCGAAATAAGTGTTCCCTGATCCATTTTTTGAAGCCATGACCATAGTAATAGTGAAATAAGTATTCTTCACTTGATGGACTATGACAGAGGTAAATAATCATAAATAAAATATCTAGAAAGGGTTTTCTAAGTTCTTATCTTAGGTCACATAAAACACACGAAATTGAAAACTCAGAGTGAGAAAAAAGAAAAAGAGAATGTTGTTAGGATAAATACCTGGGTATATGGCAACTGAAATGCTTTTAGCCCTTCATTTTTGAGGAACTTTGTAAGACTGGTGTAAACCCTAATTTCTTTTTTTTTTTTTTAATTTTTTTTAACGTTTATTCATTTTTGAGAGACAGAGCAGGGAAGGGGCAGAGAGAGGGAGACACAGAATCCGAAACAGGCTCCAGGCTCTGAGCTGTCAGCAACAGAGCCCGACGCGGGGCTCGAACTCACGGACCGCGAGATCATGACCTGAGTTGAAGTCAGACGCTCAACCGACTGAGCCACCCAGGTGCCCCTACTCTCCTAATTTCTAGGTTGCCTTCAACATTCCATCCTGCTTATCTCCAAAACACAGGTATATTTCTGGGCCTTCACATACCCTAGTGCCAATTGTTACGGGCTTAATTCTGTACCTCTCCCAGTTCGTATGTTTATGACCTGACCCATAGTGGTTCAGAATGCAACCATATGAAGAGATAATGTGTTTAAAGATGTGATTAAGTTCAAATGAGGTCTTCAGGGTGAGCCCTCATCCAATGTTACTGGTGTCCTCATAGGAAGAGGCTTGGACCCAGATAGGCATGTGCACAGAGGGAAGACCATGCAAAGACACAGAAGGAGAAGACAGTCATCTACAGGCCAAGGGGAGAGGCCCCAGAAGAAATTGGCCCTCCTGACACCTTGGTCTGGTAGTTCTTGCCTCCAGAACTTGTTTATGCTGTCCAGTCTGTGGTATTTGTTACAGGAGCCTTAGCAAACGAATACACCATCTTTTTTTTTTTTTTTTAAGGTTTGTTCATTTTTCAGAGACAGAGTGTGGTGGGTGGGGAGGGGCAGAGAGAGAGAGGGAGACACAGAATCCGAATCAGCACAGAGCCCGACTCGGGGCTCAAACTCACGGACCGTGAGATCATGACCTGAGTTGAAGTCAGACGCTCAACCGACTGAGCCACCCAGGCGTCCCTAATACACCATCTTTAACCAACTTCTATTTTTACTCCTTCCTCACCTTTTTTTTTTTAACGGGACTATATATAATATATAATATCATGTTAAACTGCCAATATTTTCTTGCCAGAAAATAAGTATTACATTTGAAAGTCAGAAAGTTGCATTTATATTCTACCTTTTCTTACATTTTTCAAAGTTGGCTATATTTTTATCCTCAAATCATTGTGTGGGTATTTTCACCCCAAATTGGATATAAATACAATGATAACAGGATAAGTTTCTCTATATTTAGAAAGTCCTGCTGTTTCCTTTATCATGTCATATGCCTCATATCATATCTAGCACAGTATGTCATAAAACTAGTACAGTACCTATTTAACTAGGTGCTAAATAAACTGTAGCTAGAAGTTTCCTCCATGGGGAACTCAATATTCCATTCCTTTCTCCTCTCTGAGTTGGAAAATGTCTTAAGTGTTTCAAAAGCAAAAATAGACTCAAGAGGTACAATCAGTTCTTCAGGCTAAGGAACATAGAGAAGTTCAAGAATTTTATTTATTTATTTATTTATTTATTTATTTATAACGTTTATTTTTGAGACAGAGAGAGACAGAGCATGAACGGGAAGGGTCAGAGAGAGGGAGACACAGAATCCGAAACAGGTTCCAGGCCCTGAGCTGTCAGCACAGAGCCCGACGCAGGGGTCGAACTCACGGACCATGAGATCATGACCTGAGCCAAAGTCGGCCGCTTAACCGACTGAGCCACCCAGGCGCCCCGAGAAGTTCAAGAATTTTAAACAAAGGTCTATTATTTAAAAATAGAGCGTACATTGGGGCACCTGCATGGCTCAGTTGGCTAAGCGTCCGACTTCAGCTCAGGTCATGATCTCACAGTTCGTGGGTTCGAGCCCCACGTCGGGCTTTGTGCTGACAGCTCAGAGCCTGGAGCCTGCTTCGGATTCTGTGTCTCCCTCTCTCTCTGCCCCTCCCTGGCTCATACTCTGTCTCTCTCTGTCTCTCTCTCTCAAAAATAAATAAACATTAAAAAGATTTTTTTAAATAAAAAAAAAAATAGAGCGTACATTTTCTCTTTCTCACTCATTCCCTTCCATTTCAGGCCACTAGTGTGTGTGGTAAGTGTAAGCTTGAGTATACTTTCTCAGACTCCCATATCAATGACAGACCCCCAACAAACAAAGGCAAAACCCCAAGAGGAAATAGTCAAGGATCAAACTACTTTGATTTTTCTCTAGGCTAGGATAAAAACAATACTTGGGGTACATATGTCGTATATATAGTCCACCTTACCTTATAGAAGTAGATGTTGATATTTAATGCCAAACCCCGACTAAAGACTGTATATTTGTTTGAATATGGCATCCATATATTGACAGTCTTTGGGGACATAATGTGGAGGCAACTATAGGGGTAGCTGATTATAGACTCAGAATCCTTACTATACTTAACACATTCAATAATAAATGCCATGAAGGCTTACCAATTGCTGAATGTATCTCCATTTACCCACATCCACGGTGTGCTTGCATTGAGTTTTTTCAGTCCAATCCAATAGGAAGAAGTTCCCAGATGGGGCATCAACATTTCCTTTTATGAAATACAGGGTGTTATAATGGATCTCTCCTAGTTTTCTCATTCTCATTACCTCTAATGCTATGGTCCTTCTCCGGGCCCATTATCCTCTTGCTAGGGTTATCCCAATTGCCTTGTAGCATGGCACTCTGCTTTTGTATTTGCCACTCATTAGCTCATCACAGCAAAGCAAATGATGCTTTCAAGTCAGATCAAGTCTCACTTGATCAAGTCAGATCATGTCTCACTTTTGTTCATAGTTCTGCAATATCTCCCTAATTTTACTTGGAGGAAGACCAAAGTATTTACAATAGCCTCCAAGACCCTAATCATCCACATTCCTCACTCACTCCCTCATGCTAGGCACATTGGCTGTTTTGTTTTGTTTTGTTTTTTCTGGTCCTTGAATATTCCAGGCATACACCTACCTTAAGGTCCATGCTCCAGATGTTTCTTCTTCTTGGGAAGCTTATCCCCCAGATATTCCTCTAACCAACTCTCTTAACTACTTTACAGTTTTGCTCAGTGCCATCATCTCAACGAAATAAGACTATCCTACTTGCAGTCTATCCACCTAGGACACTCATAATATTGCTTATGTATCTATCTATATATCTATATCTATATATCATATCATATCATATTCATATATGTCATATCCATAAATCATGTATATGTATATAAAAATTTACTACCTTCTAAAATACTATGTAATTTAATATATTTAATTTATATTATATTATATATATATTTATATATATTTAATATATATATTTAATATATTTAATATATTTTAACATATTTATTACGATTATGTTTTATTCCCTGTCGCTTCCTTTGGAATCTAAGCTCCATAAAGGCAAAAGTCTTTGTTTTGTTGACTGATCTATCACACCCTTGAAGTATACTTGTCATATAATAGCTAGTCAATAAATTAAATGAGATTTATATTGTGAAAGAGAAATCTAACCACTTCATTCTTGGAGTTGAATATGGCCAGAGATCCACGATAGGCTATGCAGTTTTCTTGACCCTCTATCCAAGTTTTTTCACGTTCAGATTGAAAGAAGCAATTATTATTGATTTGGTTCCAGTCTTGTGGACATATAGTTTCATCCTCAGAGCATGTACTGTCATTAAGTATCTTTGGCTTTTTAACTAAAATTAACACAATGGTAGAAAAAAAAATGAAGAAAGTATAGGACAAAGGAAGAGTCTCACATTTAGGGTAAAAGATATATTTTGGATTGAGAAAATGTATTTTACTTCCATATTCAATTCAAATGATTTAACTTCAAACCTCAGCTCAAAAAAAGAAAAGATCAAGAACATAGAATGAAAGAAATCGCCATTGAAGAATGAAGGTGTATGTATAATTTAAGATTAGCAATAACAGACAAATAAACATCCAGAAACTAATCTTTAGCCAGTTTCCTCCCATTTTTTATACTACTGGCATTTTCTCTATTCATCCATTTCTTTCCTATTCATCCACTTCCTTTCCACTGTAAATAAACCAATTGTAAATAAATCCATAACATCAGAGGGGTGGTTTCCTATTGCTGACTTAATTGAAACTTGACTGTCTTTCAAGAACAACATTCCCACAGGAGTTGGAGGTGTTCCTTTGTTCTTAAACACAAAAGAATGCAGGGAAATAAAGATCAGGATTTTACGAGTTTTCTACCATCCACTTTTTACTTTCCAACTTACTGCAACTAGATAGATGAAGTTACTTGTTAAGGTACAGCCCTGAGAAACAGAAGGCTCACCAAAAGGACACCTCTTCACATCTGAAATATATGACGGGTTTATAGTCAGGCCTATGAATGAGAGAATCTTCAAATGGGAAAGAAAACAACAGTGTAGGACTATTCACATGAGCCCCGGTATAAAAACCAAGTGGAAAAATCAGGTCACCAAAATTATCTGAAAGTATCAAGCTCAAAATGATGTTAAAGTTTGGTGTTGAAATAAAAAGCTTGTACAAAACTCAAGTGTTTGGTTCAGAACCTGGGTTACCAGAAAACCAAGTTTTGTCGTTCATTCACTAATTCATTCATTCATTCAACAACTACCAGTTGAGTTTCTATCATGTGGCAGATATTTTTGTAGCTCTAGGAATACAACAGTGTACATGCAAAACAAAAAAAAATCCTTGCTTGATGGGACTTGCATGTCTACTGAATTATATAGTTTGTCATAAAATATATCAGAGTGAAGGCGATTAGGATTATTGCTGGAAAGACTTGCAATTTTAACACAGTAGTCAGGATAGGATTCAACCAGAGGTTAATATTTACTAAAAGTTTGAACCAACTAAGCTAGTGAGGAATATGCACATTTAGGGGGAGATTTTCCCAAGCAAAGAAGAAAAAGAAAAAAAACAAAACAAAACAGTACAAAGGACCAAGGTGAAGTGCCTGGCTTGTTAATAAAACGGTGAGGATGCTTGAAGGTGCCGGGATGGCTCAGTTGAGCGTCCAGCTTTGGCTCAGGTCACGATCTCACAGTTTGTGGGTTCCAGCCCCACATCGGGCTCTGTGTTGATGTCTCAGAGCCTGGAGCCTGTTTTGGATTCTGTGTCTCCCTCTCTTTCTCTCTCTCTCTCTGCCCTCCCCAGCTAGCACTCTCTCTTTCTCAAAAACAAATAAACATTAAAAAGTTAAAAAATTTTAAAAAAGAGAGAGAGAGTGAGGATGCTGGTACGACTGAAGACGACTGAGTGAAGAGGCAAGTAAGTAGCAGGGAATGAGATCACAAAGGTAACTGGGTGACTGGACCCAACAGAGTCTGGAGGCCATCTGCAAGAATGTGGCATTACTCCAAGTGAATGAAAAACCAATGCAGCATTTTAAAGAGATCTGATTTGTTTTTTAAAAAATGTGTTTAAAATATACTGTAGAAGTGTACTGAGCAGTACGATGGCCACTAGCTACACGTGGCTATCAATCATTTGAAATGTGGCCCGTCCAATTCCAAAAGTCCCAGAAGCGTAAAATACACACGGAATATCAACAACAGACTACAACAATTTTTTAAATATCATGAATGATTAATCTATTGATATGTGGTGAGGTGATAATATACTGACCATACAGTTGTTAACCTGAATTTTTCAGGAGGCAATAATCAAGCAAAAGCATTGTTGTGGAATCAAAGAGTTGCAATTCAGGGTACACAGACTTGAGTACAATCCAAAATAGCATCCCACTTGGGAACAAAAGTCAGGGGTTCTTTAAGATGAGAGAGCAATGTTTTTTGCTTTGTTTTTTTTTTTAATATTTTATTTTGTTTTATTTATTTTATTTTATTTTTGAAGGAGAGAGAGAGACAGAGCATGAGCAGGGGAGGAGCAGAGAGAGGGAGACACAGTATCCGAAGCAGGCTCCAGGCTCCGAGCCGTCAGCACAGAGCCCGATGTGGTGCTCGAACCCACAAACTGCGAGATCGTGACCTGAGCTGAAGCCGGACGCTCAACCGACTGAGCCACCCAGGCGCCCCGAGAGCATATATTGCTTACGAAGAATTTTAATTGGTGCTGGTAGCTAAAAATTAATCTTGGCTAAGCACAGGTGGTTTGTCACTGAACAAAAGTCCATTACTGTAGCACATCGCAGGTGTTCTGGTGGAGTCCTTGGACTATTTGGGGTTTGGCCCAGTTCAGCTGTTCAGGAGGACGTGCATAAGGCCTACCTCCTTAATGACCTCCTGGATGCCTTTTAAAACACCTTGACATAAGTGACCCCATATTATTTCAGTTTTCACACTGGGTTAAATACAAAATACAATTAAACCAATTTTCATTTGTTTTTCACTTTCTTACTGGGGCTTCTAAAATATAAATGTTGTCTGTGGTCCCTATCACATTTTCAGTGGATAACTTTGCTCTAAGAGGGAAAGGGTGGGAGAGGGAAGAACATTTAGAAAAGAGGATGCTGGCAAGGTATGAGGTAGTAACAGTAGAAGTGGGGAAAAGGACTCAGATACTAGTTATATTTTGAAAGACCAGGAAGACTTTGCCGGTTATTTTGGAGGCTAGTGGATTGGAAAAAAGAGTCAAACATGGCTATAAGATTTTTGGTTTGACTCTTAAAAACTGAGAACAAACTGAGGGTTGATGGGGGGTGGGAGGGAGGGGAGGGTGGGTGACGGGTATTGAGGAGGGCATCTTTTGGGATGAGCACTGGGTGTTGCATGGAAACCAATTTGACAATAAATTTCATGTATTAAAAAAATAAAATAAAATAAAAATAAATAAATAAATAAATAAAAAATAAATAAATAAAAAATAAATAAATAATAAAAAATTTTACTGGAAAAAAAAAGATTTTTGGTTTGAAAATTGGAAAGACCAAGTTGCTATTTCCTGAGGTAAGGAAGACCCAGATAGAAGAGGTTATGGGAGAGAGACAGACTAAGACTTCGACTTGGGTAATGTATTAGACAGTCAAGTTGGTGGATTGAAATATTTGAAATTCAGTGAAGAAACCCAGATTGGAGATGTGTATTTGGAGGCGATCAGAATTATATGACATTTAGAGTTGTAAGCATGGTTCAGATTGCCCAGGGTGCAAGGGTAGATACAGAGGGGACCTGCTCAGGGACTGAGCCCCAAGGCACCCCAAAGTTAAGAGGTCAGGGAGAGAAGAAAGAATAAACAAAGTAAAGCTGGAAGAAGCCAATAAATTAGGTAGAAAGCATACCATGCGGCAACACAGAAGTTGCCAATGAACTTGAAAGACAAATTCAGTAGACAGAAAAGGAAGTGGAACCTGACCAGAGTACGTTTAACAGAAAATGGGAAGACAGAATTTAGAAAAAAAAATTGGCAAAAAATTCAAGGTGGTTGCTGTAACAGAAGAAAAAAAAGAAAGAAATTGGTAGCTAAAGAAGGAGTAAGGGCTAATGAATTTTATTTTCAAGGTAAGAGAGATATCACCATCATGTATTGCTGATGGAGACGTTTCAGTTGAGTGTGAAAAAACTATAATGTAGGAGAGAGGGGAATATTACCCGAGTAATATAACCGATTGGTGAGAGGCTATAGAATCTAGTGTGGGGCACAAATACTCCATCTACAGTACCTGGAATCTAGACAGAGTATATGGGTAGGGATAGAGGTAAAAAAGTAGATGTGGTCATGGGAGTCTTTGGGAGTTTTCTAGTAATTGTTATAATTGATGAGGTAAAACGAAAAGCAAAACATAGACTCGAGAGTGAAGATGAAGAAAAAGGCATGAAAGGTCTGGAGAGGAAGAGAAAGTATAAAATAATCATGTATGGGAGAGAGTTAACGCAGTAGCGAAAACGTGATACGACTGTCAGTCTTCACTCCAATTTTTTGAACGCTTATCACAGTTATTCCTGGTGTGATTCTCTAACACTCGTGTTCTTTCTCTCATCGAAGGCACTCTCTCCTAAATACCTACTTGACCTTAAGTTTCAGTGCAAATACCCCTACCTTCATAAAGTCTTACCTACCAAGGGCAGATTCATAATCTCCTTTTCTTCCTCTTCACATTGAACATACTTGTATTTAACAATTATTTTACAGTTACTATCGGCATAGATACTTGTTTCTTCCATCAAGTATTAATTCCTTTCAGGCCAAAATCCACCGCCCCCCCCACCGCCTTTTCTTTTCTTTTCTTTTCTTTCTTTCTTTCTTTCTTTCTTTCTTTTTTTTTTTCATCTTGGTAACATCATCACCTAGCACCGTGCCTGAAGTTCAATAGATATTAAGACAATGAACATTCTAGAAGGCAAAGCAGATGACTGGGTTTGAAAAACAATTAGATGCTCTGGCAAGGAGAATGCTTTCTGATTCCAATTGTTCAATGTCAGGGAAGAAGAACAGGCTAGTAGTCACTGGTACCAGACTGAATCAATGATAATACAATTAACATAGTTTTAGCAGAAATCGTTTACTTACATTTTCTAGGAAATTCTAACATTACCCACAGAAGTAAAGCGATGCCTCCACATATACTTGATATGACTAGCATTTTCTTTGTTACTATACCTAAGGAAGATGCATATCATTGTTTATCTTCTAAAGAAAAATAAACAACAAGCAAACAAACAGAAAACTCGCGTGAGATTTGTCTTTTTCTCTACCTGCTCTAGGTGCTTTACAACCCGGCAATTGGAAAATGGGAGAATGAGAAAGGGTACTAAGAGCTGGACCTTTTCAGCAGCAAAAGTCTCAGCAGTGCTTGGCTTCCACTTTTTGGCGCCATTTCTGACCATTATTTTATTGACTCAGTGCTCTTGCCCCGGTTCCAGAATAGAAAACCAAACTTCATCCTGGGACTTTTTAATGAATTTCTGCCTCTTCTAAGAAGGAAAAAATTGGGTGCAGAGGGGTGGATCCACCGTTTCTTTGAATCCTTTGTTTTATTAATGATGCCTGCTTTTATTTCAGGGCCAGGTTATGGACAGTTAAAGAAAAACTGCTCGGACTGCAAGCTGGGATCCAGAAGGGATGGTAGGCTAATCATGGGAGGGCTCAGTTCCTGTACCCAAGGTCAAGCTCCGTGGCGCCCCTTACCTGGCCTCGTGACCTTCTGCTCCATGGCCTGCATCCCATCAGTATCATCGCTATGCTCAGCCCTACTGCCCTCCATCTCGGAGGCTCACTCACGGACAAGGCTCTTCTGTTTTGAGGCTGGGCAAGTAACGGCCTGCGGGCAGGCGTCAACCGCTACCTTTACCCCAGGGGCCAGGGCTCAACAGCCTGGGATTGGCTGGACCACAGAGACAACTCTGAGAACTCAGTCTCTGATTGGCTCCTTCCCTCCCACCTGCTAACCCCCCAGCTGGGCAGGGGAGGGCGATTCCCCTCATTTTGGACGGCTTTATATAGTCACCCTAAAATCTCAAATCTGAGACAATTTTACAACATGTGGACCGACAGCCTGAAACCTAGCCACAAGGTGGTTTTGCTATCCCTCCTACCTTTTTCAAATACTGCCCCCCCCACCCCCATTCTTTTCAGTTTTTGAGTTCTAGCTCCCTCTATGGACTGCTTAGGAAAAATTGGATAAATTTTAGTGCTTGAATGAAAATTAGTTTCATGTATAGGCAGTCTTCCCTTTCCACAGTGGAATGGGATGATAAAAAATGACACACAGGCAAAAGCCAAGCCATATTACTCTAATAATCAAAGGGGGAAATTATGATTGTTCCTCAATTAAAAAAAATTTTTTTGAAATATTGAAAACTCTGTTACTCTCCCTCAAAAACATACAGGGAATAAAAAAAACCAATAAAGCTATTTTTTTTACAACACTGTATTTAAAACATCAGATATACTGAGGGGCGCCTGGGTGGTTCAGTCAGTTAAGCATCCGACTTTGGCTCAGGTCATGATCTTGTGGTTCGTGGGTTCTAGTCTGGTGTCAGGCTCTGTGCTGACAGCTCGGAGCCTGGGCCCTGCTTCAGAGTCTGTGTCTCCCCCTCTCTCTGCCCCTCCCTCGCTCAAACCTGTCTCTCTCTGCTCTCAAAAATAAATAAACATTAAAAAAAATTTTAAGGGGCGCCTGCGTGGCTCAGTCGGTTGAGCATCCGACATCGGCTCAGGTCACGCACGATCTCACAGCTCTGTGAGTTTGAACCCCACATCGGGCTCTGTGCTGACGGCTGGGAGCCTGGAGCCTGCTTCGGATTCTGTGCCTCCTTCTTTCTCTGCCCCTAACCCACTCACATTCTGCCTCTGTCTCTCTCAAAAATAAATAAACATTAAAAAAATTTTTTTTAATAAAATCAAAAAAATTTTTTTTTAAAAAACATCAGAAACATTGAGAATTCAAGTCTTTTGTTTTATTTATTTATTTATTTTTTAACGTTTATTTATTTTTGAGACAGAGAGAGACAGAGCATGAACAGGGGAGGGGCAGAGAGAGAGGGAGACACAGAATCGGAAGCAGGCTCCAGGCTCTGAGCCATCAGCCCAGAGCCCGACGTGGGGCTCAAACTCACGGACCGTGAGATCGTTACCTGAGCTGAAGTTGGATGCTTAACCGACTGAGCCACCCAGGCGCCCCTTATTTTGTTTTTTAAAAAGCCTAAAAACTTATGAAGAGTGCTCTGAAAATAAAACCAGACCACTTTCTTACACTATACACAAAAATAAACTCAAAATGGATTGAGGACATAGTGTAAAACCTAAAATCATAAAACTCCTAAAAGAAAATGTAAACAGTAATCTCTTGGACATTAGACTTACCAACATGTTTCTGGATATGCCTACTCAGTCAAACGAAACAAAAACACATATAAACTATTGGGACTACATCAAACTAAAAAGCTTTTGCACAGCCCAGGAAACCTTCAACAAAATGCTAAGACAACCTACTGAATGGGAGAAGATAGTTGCAAGTGATATATCTGATAAGGGGCTAATATCCAAAACCTATGAAGAACTCATACAACTTAATACCAAAACCCCCCAAATAATCATATTTTTAAAAGTGGGTAGAGGGTCTGAATAGACATTTTTCTGAAGAAGACATCCGGATGGCCAACAGACACATGAAAAGATGCCCAGTGTCACTAATCACCAAGAAAATGCAAATCGAAACCACAATAAGATATCAGCTTACACCTGTCAGAATGGCTAGTATAAAAAAAGCAAGAAATAGCAAGTATTGATAAGGACATAGAGAAAAAGGAACTCTTGTGAACTGCTGGTAGGAATGTAAATTGGTGTTGCTACTGTGGAAAACAGTGTGGAAGGAAGATCCTCAAAATATTAAAAATAGAAATATCATACAGTCCAGTAGTTCCACTGTTGGGCATTTAAAAATTTTTTAAATATTTATTTATTTATTTATTTAGAGACAGAGCATGAGCCAGGGAGGGGCAGAGAGAGAGGGAGACAGAATCCGAAGCGGGCTCTAGGCTCTGAGCTGTCGGCACGGAGCCTGACGCAGGGCTTGAACCCACAAGTCGTGAGATCATGACCTGAGCCGAAGTCAGGGGCTTAACTGACTGAGCCACCCAGGTGCCCCTCCACTGTTGGGTATTTATGCAAAGAAAATGCAAATACTAATTTGAAAAGATGTGTGCAGTGCTATGTTCACTGTAGTTTTATTTACAATAGCCAAGATATGGAATCAACCGAAGGGTCCATAGATAGATGAATGGATAAAGAAGATATAGCATATACACAATAGAATATTCCTCAGCCATAAAATAGAATGAAATTTTGCCATTTGTGACAACATGGATGGACCTAGAGAGTATTATGCTGAGTGACAGAAGTCAGACGGAGAGGAGTGCCTGGGTGGCTCAGCCCGTTAGACGCCCAACTTCGGCCCAGGTCATGACCTCATGGTTCATGGGTTCCAGCCCCGCGTCGGGCTCTGTGCTGACAGCTCAGAGCCTGGAGCCTACTTCAGATTCTGTGTCTCCCTCTCTCTCTGACCCTCCCCTGCTCGTACTCTGTTGCTCTCTCTCAAAAATAAACATTAAAAATATTTTTTTAAAGAAGTCAGATGGAGAAAGACAAATACCATATGATTTTACTTACATGTGGAATCTAAAAAAAAAAAACAAAAAACAAACCACATAAACAAACAAAAAAAGCAGAAATGGACTCATAAATATAGATAATAAAGTGGGGATACCAGAGGGGAGGGGAAGGGGGTTGCTGTTGGTAAGGTACAAACTTCTAGTTATAAAATAAATAAGTCACAGGGATGAAAAGTACAGCATAGGGAATATGGTCAATAATATTATAATGATATGGTGACAGATGATAATTACACGTGTCGTGGTGAGCACTGGATAATTTATAGAATTGTCAAATCCCTCTATTGTATACGTGAAACTAATACAATATTGTATGCCCACTATACCTCAATACACTTTTTTAAATTAAAAAAACAAAATTAAAAAAAAAAAGTTTTGCATTAAAACAAAAGTTGAACAGTCTTGCCTTCTTGCTTTGTAACCAATAACACGGTCCAAGCATCTTTTCTATGCTTTCTTAAACTTTCATACTTCTAAGTATGGGCTTTCCACATTTCATTTTTTTTTTTTTTTTTTTTTTGCATCTGGAACAAAATTCCTCTGGCTGCATGTCTAGAGTTTCTCCAAAAGTGGAAGTATTAATATGCTCATGATCAGCTATTTCTTTTTACTTGACTTTCTGTTTTCGACTTGACTTTCGCTTTCATTCAGCACTATCACTTTTGTTTCTTTGCTACATTTTAATGATTTTTGACCAGTTCCCTCTTTTGCTTATTTATTTTTGTAAGATATCACATGAGTTTATCATTATGAGATGAAGCGGTAACATAACATGACACTTAATTGTCTAAGTGTTAACTAAAAACAGATGCACATTAATTAGTCATTGACAGACTTACAAGGACATTACATGATTGGTCATTGATCACCATGCATATCTACTTTATACATCGTGATTCGCAGGCTGAAAGACTAGCAGTGAAGTTTGTACTTTATACAATTAGAGTAAATATACCATGCATATATTATAAATATGCATAACTATACTGGAAAACTAAAATTTGAAACATGTAGCTGGAACATGGTGGTATTTAACTCAACCATGATAGATGAATTTTGTGCCTATCAGACCGTAAAAAGTAATGTACAATCACCCCTAACACATACATACATTCTCTTGTAAAGGTACATATAAAAATAAAAATATATACACATACACACCCACATTATATATATATATATGTGTATACACATATATATGTGTATATACGTATATACACACACACATTATGTACATATATACTTTATACCTATGTTATGGACTAAATGCGTACTTACAAAATTCATATGGTGAAACCCTACCCCCTCAATGTGATGGTATTAGGAGATGAGGCTTCTGAGAGGTAATTGGGTTTAGATGAGATAATGGGGGTAGAGTTCCCATAATGGAGTGTGTGTGTGTGTGTATGTGCGTGCGTGTGCGTGTGTATTTCCTATCTATGCTTATTTTTGTCTACTTATCTGATGATTAGGGCACATTAAAGATGCATTACAACAATGTATGCACTATGGTAAGTATTGGTGGGGGTATAAAATGGTGCAGCTATTAGGGAAAACAATAGGGAGGTGCCTCAAAACATTAAACATTGAATTATTATCTGAATCAGCAATTCTATTTCTGGCTATATACTCTCAAAGAATTAAAAGCAGGATTTTGGAGAGATATTTGTAAACCCCATGTTCATAATAGCACTATTCCCAATGGCCACAATGTGAAAGCATCCCGAGGATCCATCGATGGATGAATGAATGAAATGTGATATATACCTACCGTGGGATGTTCCCCAGCTTCGAAAAAGCAGAAGATTCTGACAACGTAGATGAAACTTGGGGACGTAATGCTAAGTGAAATAAGCCAGCCACAGAAAAACAAACACTGTGTGATTCCACTTGTATATGGTATGTAGAGTAGTTTAATTCATAGAGACCAAAGTAGAATGAATGATAGTTGCCAGGGACTGAGGGGGTGGGGAGGAGGAAGTGCAAAGTTGTTATTTAAGGCGTTTAAGGTTTCTGTTTTGCAACATGAAAAAGGTTCTGCAGACTGGTTGCAAAATGGTGTGAATGCTCTTTCCAGTACTAAACTACATATTTCAAAACAGTTAAGATGGGAAATTTTCTATTACGTGTATTTGGCCACAAATATGTTTAGAATGGTACCGAAGAGGACTGTAGGCAGTGAAACCCTCATAAATGAGAATCCATAAAACTCCAAAAGGTGAGACAGAAAAATCTCTGACAGGAAGTAAGCAACAGGTGGATACGGTGATTTCTGAAAAACCCACGGAATCACTCAGTAAGGTAGCTCTGAGCAGCACACATCTATGCTTCTTCAGTTTTCTCTTCCACTATGTGAGGTTGGAAACACACAGCCCATCCCATCTCCTGTGGGCTACCAGGTCTGAAGTGGTATAGGCTGGAGGAAGACTGTACTTAAAAAAAATTAATGTTTATTTAGTTTTGAGAGACAGAGTGTGAGCGGGAGAGGGGTAGAGAGAGATGGAGACAGAAAATCCAAAGGATCTGTCAGCACAGAGCCCGCTGTGGGGCTCGAACCCACGAACTGTGAGATCATGACCTGAACTGAAGTTGGATGCTTGGCAGACGGAGCCACCCAGGCAGAGGAGAATAGTGTTTTTAACATGAGGTTTACATTTAAGTTTGAATAGAAGAGTTTGGAGTTTGGAGATTCTGCTGGACATAATAATTTCTGAAATGAGACTCTTAACGATTTCTGAAAAGAACCACAAAAGCTATGAGACTGACCCCAAACTGTTCAGGTGCGGGGGGAAAAAAGTCTCCGAGAGTTTTATGCAATGAAAGACTGAAGTTCATTTCTGTGCACACACGCAGAGCTACAGTCCTTACAAAACACCAGATTCATCTGTTTTCCTAGCCTCTGATCTCTGTCTGTACATTCTTCCCATTTTCATGAACATAGCTGAAGGTTGCGGGTTTACGGTTCCTCCTTGACGATAAACTTGGCGATCAGTTCCTGGTAGGTGGGAGGGAAGGCCGACAGAACCGTAAGAAATATCCCAGCCATAAAAATTACGTTTGAAATACACACAGTGTTTTCCTGGAATCTCATGGCTGAGTTTTTCTTCTGTTTAGTTCATTAACTCTCCCTTAAGGAAGTGTTTTCAGATTTTTCAGAACGTACTGTATCCTCTAAACCTTTTTTCCTCATTTTGCACGTTTACAGTCCTGGGTGTTGAGCAGAGCTACTTTCCAATGAGCATTTCAACGTTTCGGATACCAAGTAGAAAGGAGAAAGCAATTATATTACTCACGGCAACATTTTGCGAAATATGGAATCCACCTGCTTTGGGGTGCGGGAATCAAGAAGACGGTGTTGCAACAGGTGCTAGGGTGAGATTGGCAAAGAGAGTGTTTCCAGGCAACGAGCTTGACCAGTGTCTCCTGAGTAATGATCCGAATACGGTCTAGGCTTCAGCCTGTTGCCTGGCAAGATTCCCTTGGCCAGTCTCCTCTCCAGCAAATTCTGCACTGCAGTTGTGGAGTGCTTGTCCCACACCAGGTCCCCAGTTGTCTTGAGACGTAAGCGAAGGTAGAGATGTTCACTACTGGATAAAGCTCTCTGGTACAGAAGTATACAAGGTTCGATTCTGCACTATTTTATTCCACTTGTTGTGACAGGCTGGGTTTAGAGGTTCATGCTATGTAGTTTCTTTTCCTGGAAAACTGACTGGGCAGACACCTCAGTGGCTGTGGGGCTCCCTCATTCAGTAAGCTTTCTGTGACTTGTGAAGGCCAGAGCCTAAAGTAGCAAGAAGCCATTCCATTAAAACAAAACAAACCAAAACAAAACAAAACACAGTAATTTCTCGATGCCTTTCAGTGACTCGGAAAATATTAATTGGACACCTAAGTACTTGATAAATACCATGAAAAAACATGGGCTCGGGTATTGGATACGTCGACTGATAAGTGTGTGCAGGGGATTAGAGAGAACATACGGTAGGTCGAGTGGTCAGGATAAACCTTCCTTCTCACTGAAAGAATGTTTGCAACCTCTACATGGCTGTCTCCATTTTTCTAGCCACCCCGCTTACGGAGGGGTGCCCAGACGTAGCAAATTAAAATATAGAATTCCTGGTCAAATTTGAATTTCAGATCAACAACAAATATGACAAACACAACAAATGAAAACACTGCCCGCGACATAAATAAACCATTTCGGGGCCGAATTTCAGATTGCACTAGAGGTCTTGCCTTTTTTCGGGCAGCCCTATTCAGGGCGAAACGATTTTTCTTATCTTTGAAATGGGTCGGTGCTCCAGGGCTTGGTGTGGGGTTTTTCTTGATTCCCTTCTTACAGCTCTCTGGGAACCCTCATATAGGGACACAACCCAGCGACTGAGGATAGGCGATGACTATGCAAGAAAGATGCGTTGCTACCCCTTCAAAGGTGGAAAGGGCGCGAGAAAGGGAAAATGGAAAAAGGCAACAGAAGACCCGAAGAAGCTGGTGCAGGCTGTGTTTTCTGGAAGGTGAGAGAAACACTGAAGAAACGGGAAGTGAGACAGATTGGGTGTCAAACAAGCAGCCACTGTGAGTAACTAGAGCCTAGAGCATCATTTAGCAGAGTAAGTCTAGAAGCGGGTGTGAATACGATCAGGATTCTTTCCAGTTCCCGCCCCCTCCAGGGAGTATAGACACATTTGTCTCAGTTTGAGCTGCACCTAGTCCACTTGTGGCCTGAGAGGGACGCTTTTGTTCCGCAGGGGAGACATTTCCAGATGGGACTTCACGTCTTTTGTACGGTGACTGCTGTTCACCTCCCCCCAACCTTTCAACATAAAGGAAACTGTCTAATGTTGCCCCAGCGGTCCTCAAAGTTCCAGCATCTGGTGGGGTCTGTAAAGTGCCTGCACGTGGGTATGACATACCCTGGTGTCTTGTAGCAATCATAGAAACCCACACTCTTAAGCAACTTGTTAAAAACTTTAGCTTCATTCTTTACATCAGCTTATACGAGTTGAGTGTTTGCCCCAAGTAAGTAAGCCCTGTCTCTTAGAAGTTTAGCTTAGCTGTCTGCCCTTGACCTCAGGTCTCTGAGGGATTTCAGGGAAGTTATGCATTTTGCAGATCATCTAGACGGACGCTGTTGTAACAGCAGGAGTGACGCCCTTTCCAGCTTTCTACACACTAAGTGAAACTGAGTCTTCCCCTCCAGGGGCTGGCTGCCAGTCCCAGTGATCCAGCGTCGCAGCCTTTCCAGGTTGAAATGTTTGCTCAGCTGCGGTGGAATAAACGTCAGCCACCCTTTAGAGTCAGGACAAGAAGGAGAGGAAAGCATTCCCTCCTCCAATACGGATTTGCTTCCGTTTTAGCTCCCGCGAATCTGCAGAGTTAACCGGCTAAGGTCGAGTGATTAAGACAGTCCATGTGGGTGACGGGAGGAATCACGACACCTCTTCCAGTTACAGACATAAGGAGTGAGCTGGCGGTTTCTGTGGTGAACATACTGAGGCAGCAGCGTCAGAGACGTCTTGACCACGATGTCATAACGTCATGACCAAATTTCTTAGCTAATTTCATTGGCTCCCGCAGCGGGGCTGAGGATTCCCCAGCCTTGCACCTGTAACAACCGTGCGCAGCGTCACAATCTCCCACCTGGAGTCTGACACGTCCAGACCTGCCGGATTCCTGTGCATGACCCTATAGTGTAACAGGTGACAGGGAAGTACAGTAACCGCTAATGCTTCTGCATCTGTGATACTGTACCTAGTATGGGTTGTTTCGGAAAAAAAAAACGGAGTAGATGCATTGCTTGACCACTAGCTCTTATACATGTGTTCAGTAGGTTTTACACAGTGAGCAACCAGGAGATCTAGGGTTCTGGCCATAGAACCATGGCCGGTATCACATGAAACCTCCTACAAAAAGATCAGTATAAAGGTTGAACAAAATTTATAAAAAGAACCAACAAGACAGAACTTGAGGGACTCGAACGGATCAAGGCTTACTGTTTCTATTGTACCTGCCTGCCAGGAAAACAGGAAACAAAACCCACCTTTTAATAAAAAAAATATTCATAATCTCTGCTGTTTTTGCATACGATATCTGGCATTTAATAAAAAAAAATATGAGGCATCCTAAAAAAAAAAAAAAAAGAAAAGAAAAAGCTAACTGGCAAAACACCAATTGACAAGCCAAACTGAGAAAAAATGAGCTTCTTGTTGGGATGAGCACTGGGTGTTGTATGTAAGCCAATCTGACAATAAATTATATTAATAAAAAGAAAAATGAGTTGCAAATGCTTTCAGATAGTGATGATATTGGACAGGAAATGTAAAACAAAAATGGTTAGTGTGTTTAAGTGAAGAGAAAAAAAATATAAAGAATGTCAACGCATGGAAATAATTCAAGAGTCGAATGAAAACCCTAGAATAGAAATAAATAATAACTGAAATTAAGAATAATTTGATTAAGGATTAAGTGAAGGCAAGATGGAATCCAAGAAAGAAAAGTGTTTAAAGAGAAAGGAGCAGCCATTGGCTTCAAATACTTCTAAGAAAGGAAAGTTAAGGAACTGTGATGGCTTCTTATCTGTGATACTCTTTCCTAAAAATGTTGTGCCAGATAAACTTCTTACCTGTAAGTTAAGATGATATATGAGAAATACTCGATGGATGTAGTGAAAGTACAATCTTAACTATGAGCTTAATGAGATCCATTTTGCTGTTTTGTTAAATGAAAGAGAAGAATTCAGATTGGACTGGATTGATGAGACTCTAGCTAAAGGGAGGGTGTGTGTGTGTGTGCGCGTGCGTGCGTGTGTGGGATATTTGAGAAACGAGAGAAAATTGAGTTTAAAAAAAAACTGGAACACTGATGCAGACCCAGATTTGTCTTTCTTCTAGTCAATGCATCAGACAGCCCCATTAGTCATGGCTTTACAGATCAATTTCTTAATCTCCATGGCATTTCTTACAACATGCCTCCTGACAAAGAAATTAATTTCAAGGCCAAGGAAGGGAGCCGTGACTAACAACTCGCTGGACTTAATGCATGGCCCACTTCTTCAGAACAGGTAGCTTGGTAGAACAGGGAAGTGACTGGAATGCTTTTTAAGACTTAAGAACCTGGGAGATGGTCGTGTAGGGGTTTGGAGCGCCCCCTTATAACCTACTGTACATGCTTGAAAACACCTGTCAGAATATGGTCAATGCCCTATATTCACAGCGTGTTGTCTGGGAACTGATTTGGAAGCAGAAGTAGCTGTTCTATGTATTATACGTGAGAGCTCACGAGACGAATTTTTGCTGCTGGTTCGCCAGACTAGGGTTTGGAGTGTTTGGTGTGTGTAGAAGGAGCACAATCACGGTTCTGTTAAGTTGGAAATTGAGGCAGGTCACTATTGGCGACAGTGTTTCCCACGCCCCTAAAGCAACAGTTAATATTGTTCACAGTGACAGATTCAAATAGTAAATACAAGTAAAGGGACCATTTGCGAGATGTAGATAGGCTCAAGGGAAATAATAATAATAATAACAATTTTATATATTCCATAATAATAAATATATTTATATATTATATAATACATAAATATTATTGTTATTATTATTATATTCTTTTGAGCCTACCCACATCTTACAAATTGTCCTTTCATTTTACTCTCTTCAAACTCCCCTTTTAATGCATATACTTGCTTTTTGTCTTTGGATCCTGACTGTGGGTCTCCTTTTTGAACCTTAGTATGTCACTCTCACTGTGGTCTCTCAACTCCTCAATTATGTGACTGAAAACATCAGATTTATTAATAAGAATGAGGGAAGAACTTACTCAGAAACAATCATGCCCCGACTTCCACCTTCACTTTCTACACTTGATCAGTAAATGAATGGACCCCTGCCTCCTAGGAAGACTGCATCAACCTTATGAGATCCTGACCTGCATGACCCCGGAGACTCATTTACATCTCCTTTTTAGTAGGCTTTAGCTGAGAGCTGGCTCACAAAAGAATGAGCCAGTCTGTGGAGAGACAGCAAGACTGACGCAGGTTTTCCCAGACTACAAAGCAATTTCTGGGGCCTCTGATATACCCACCTTGGCCGTTAGCATGTGTACCCCGTGGTGTGGTTCCTGGGCCCCAGATCCCTTAATCTATTTCTTGCTACTAGAGAAACTAGATGTCCCCTCGCTCCTCTTAGGCAAACCTATTCCTATGTAACAGAGTTACAGAGTGGGGCTTGTCCTCTGTGTCTCCCTGGGGGTGCTCTGGGTTTGTGCGGTCTCCCAAAAAGGCAAATCCTATCAGGACCTAGGCCGGGACCGAGAGAGAACGTCTGTGCCAGGCCATCATTGTAGAACAATGAGTGTTGGAGGACTGTGTCCTTTTGTTATTTCTTTGCTGGAAGGTTGTTCTCCGATAAATTCTGTATATCTGCACCTGTGTTGCTGGTGATCCGCGCCCCCTTGCATGACACTGATCATATCCAAAACAATTTTGAAAGCCACTTTGGTAGTTGGTAGATATTGAGAAATGAGAAAAAGGAAGAGATAAGAAAAAAAAAATACTTTCAGTCTTGCAACTGTGTCTGTATCTGTCTAAGGCCTCTCATAGGCTGCAGCTCATCTGTAGACTCCCGGGATTGGTACAGCGAAAAGAGAAGTATAAGCTTCTAAGCGTAAGTTTTGGTTTACACACAGCAGTTCAAAGCCACAATTCCTGTGTAACATTCAACTCCGTTAGTTCACTTTCATCTTTTTAAAAGAGTAATAGTTTGGGGGGGGGGATTCCTTTTCATAGCCTCAATGTCTGAAGAGGTTACTTACGCAGACCTCAATTTTCAGGACTCCGGTAGAAAGAAAAGTATCCAGGAGTTTGGCACAGTTGGAATCAAAGGTAAGACGCTGAGCTTGGGAAGTGTTGCAGGTTGGTAGGAGTGGAAGGGTAGAAGGCCTTAGGTATTAGTGAATTGACCATGATCCTTCAGTGTGAATTTTATTTATTTTTTAAATGTTTATTTATTTATTTTGTGAGAGACAGAGAGAGAGAGAGAGAGAGAGAGCATAAACGGGGCAGGGACAGGGAGAGAGAGGGAGAGATTAATCCCAAGCAAGCTCTCCTCTGTCAGTGCAGAGCCCAGGTTGGGGCTCAAACCTATGAACTGTGAGATTATGACCTGAGCAGAGATCAAGAGTCAGACGCTTGACTGACTGAGCCACCCAGGTGCCCCTCCATGAAATTTTAAATTAAGCCTCTCATTTTGACCAAAGCTACTAATGTACAAAATGATTATAAAGGGTTTTTCTTAAAGGTGCTAATTAGTACATCGAACCCTCCATCTTCTGCGAATTTTCTGTGTTTTAACATCACACTCAAGATGATTGGGATAGACTCATATTTTGATTTTACCGGATGGTGAAACATTTTTTTTTTCCCTCAGTGAAATGAAGTCTTAGAACAAGAAGCACGTGTTGCCCAGGAGAGTCATGGTCATGCATATTCTTCATTTTGCTAAGAAAATGCTAGTCACAAATACAATAAGAAAACTGGCTCTCATTCCACCCCCCCCCCTTGTGACAAGCACTATCCTATTTGTCTTATGACATAATCCTGGGCATCGCCTTTTTTCAGCAGAGAAACAAGGGTTCAGTGAGGACAGGGTGTGCTTGAGTGTCACATGTATGTCTGGGGATTGGGGAAGCCTCTCTACTTTATTGACCTGCCGGAATTATGGAGGAGAGGGTTTGGAACCGAGGTGAATAACTCATTTGACCCTTTGAAGCTCTGTGCTCTCATCTATAAAATAGGATAACAATACCTGCTTAATTATGAGCTTGCAGCCATAATTTGGTGTATGCTAATTGTGCCCTTTTGAAAAAGGCTAACATGTTTAATGATTATTTTGTGAGGTTTCAATGAAAGATAGATAAATAAAGATGGGAAATACACCAATAAAAGGTTTTCTTTTTTTAATGTTCATTTCTTTTTGAGAGAGAGAAGGGGGGGAGGGACAGAGAGGGAGAGAGAGAGAAAGAATCCCAAGGAGGCTCCACACTGCCGGTACAGAGCCTGACAAGGGGCTTGAACCCACAAACTGCGAGTTCATGACCTGAGCCCCAACCAAGAGTCAGAAGCTTAGTCAACTGAGCCGCCCAAGTGCCCGTAAAATGTTTTCTTCTTGGCCAGGATTCCATTCATCATTTTTTGCTTATTCATTTAACCTAGTACATATTTCTTTAATATTTAAAGTTGACCACACTTGTTTTTTTTTTTTTTTAATGTTTTTTCATGTTTACTTATTTCTCAGAGAGAGAGAGAGAGAGGCAGACTGCAAGCAGGAGAGGGGCAGAGAGAGAGGGAGACATAGAATCCGAAGCAGGCTCCAGGCTCTGAGCTGTCGGCACAGAACCCGATGCGGGGCTCAAACCCACAAACTGTGAGATCGTGACCTGAGCCAAAGTCGATCCCTTAACCGACTGAGCCACCCAGGTGCCCCAAGTTAACCATACTTTTCAGTTCCAGGTGCCAAAAATGAAAATGAGAGGCTCTCAAAAAGAATGACAATAATAAATAAGGTCAAGAAGATTTTTCGGAAAGGCGTATTAAGAGGAATTTAGCTTCTGTTACTTTTAACTGCTCCAATTTGACCATTGCCATCTGAGAAATCAAATTTTGTTCAGAGAAGGATGTTAAGCAGTCCTCTGTAGCAATATGTAATTACATAGGAGTGCATGAACTTCAGACTGAAAGGTGAGGAAGTTTTCTTTAACATTAAACTATAACAGTAGATAAAAAGTGAGATAATAGTGTTTAGATCTACAAATTCAAATTTTGTGAATGAACGTGTTACTATACTGTTAGACATATCATTCGTAAAATCAGATTATATCACATCTCTTTAGCTTACTGTTAGGTCTATTCATTCTTTGAATGATGAGATAATAGCTCAGGGAATATTATGGTTGAATGGGGATAGAGCTCTTTTTCATAAATCTTTACTTAATTTAGTTCCCCTAGTATGGGTTACATTTTGGATTAAATTTTCTCATTTTATATATGGCATTTAAGAAGTGACTGCTTGGGGGTGCCTAAGTGGCTCAGTTGGTTAAGCGTCTGACTTGGACTCAGGTTATTACCTCACCGTTCGTGTGTTCCAGCCCCACGTTGCGCTCTGTGCTGACAGCTCAGAGCCTGGAGCCTGCTTCGGATTCTGTGTCTCCCTCTCTCTCTGCCCAATCCCTGCTCATGCTCTGTCTCTTTCTCTCTCTCTCAAAAATAAATAAACATGAAAAAAAATTTTTTTTAATTTAAAAAGAAGTGACTGCTTTGGTTGAACTGTTCAGCAGAACTTAATAGTTTGATACTTGATTTCAATGTGATTTTATAGCCATATGATGCAGTTAATGTTTCCAGAATCTAACTCATCATTTAGAAAAGGAAAAAAAAAATGTTTATTGGAGGCTACAAAATACTCATATACATACACACACCACAATTCTGGTATGTTAAGCCTAATTATTAGAGAAAAGAAAAGAAAAAAAAAAGCAAAGCAAAGCAAAGAAAAGAAGAGAGAAAGAAAAGAAAGAAAGGGAGGGTGAGGGAGGAAAGGGGGAGAGGGAGGAGGAAAGGAAAGGAAAGGAAAGGAAAGGAAAGGAAAGGAAAAGTGTGTATGTGTGTGTGTGTGTGTGTGTGTGTGTGTCTGAAAGACAGAAACAGAGAGAAAAAAGAGAGACAGAGAAAACTTTAAAAAATGTCATTTGGTTTTCTACTAAGTAAGCGTATATCACCCCCAAATTTCTATTTCTTTTGGAGGTTAAGTTAAATGAAAGACACATAGAGTACTAAAGGGAGAAAAAAGGTTAAGAAATATTGGAAAATATACCATTCAAAATCACACTGTACCTGAAAGTTTCGTATTAAAAAAAAAAATCCCCTAAAACTGTTTCCTTTCCCTAATCATCCTCATCTCATTAAATATAAATAATCTAAATATAAATATGAATATAAATGTAAATATAAATATAAATACAAATACATATTAAATACAATCACCTATGTGCCAGCACTGTTCTAATTGTATTACCAATACTAGATCACTTAATCTCTGGTATTTTATGGCTTTCTTTTTTAACCAATGCAGAAAGTAAGCCCAGGGACATTCAATGACTTGCCCAAGGTCCCATGTGAAAAGTAGCTTATCCAGCGTTCAAACCCAGGCACACTGGGGCGCCTGGGTGGTAAGCGTTCGACTTCGGCTCAGGTCATGATCTCACGGTCCGTGAGTTCGAGCCCCGCGTCGGGCTCTGTGCTGACAGCTCAGAGCATGGAGCCTGTTTCAGATTCTGTGTCTCCCTCTCTCTCTGACCCTCCCGTATTCATGCTCTGTCTCTCTCTCAAAAATAAATAAATGTTAAAAAAAAATTAAAAAAAAAAAACCAAACCCAGGCACACTAGCCCTAGGAATGTGCTGCGCATTTTTTTTTTTTTTTTTTTGTTACTTCACTATACTGCCTCTAAGTGTGTATGTTTCTTATCTACCGCCTCTGTCAAGGAAAAAACGTCTTGGAAACATTTCATAAATTCGTCCTATAGATTCTAACTTCAAAATGTATTCTTAATGGATTCGTGGGTCATCACATTCTCTATTCCTAGTAAAGCAAACTACTATCCTCTCTCAAATGGCATGCTACAATAGTTTTCTTGCTGTTCTCCCTGCTTCCAACACTGAGCCCTATGATGAATTTGTTGTCCAGAGGCAGTAACAGTGATCTTTCCAAAAAAAAAACAAAACAAACAAACAAGCAAAACACAACTCAATTATTTTCCTTTCTTCATTAAACCTTTCCTATTGAACAGAACTTTTGACTAATTGAGTACATAAATAGATGAGAACATAATTCTTATGAAAGATAGCACTTGAAGTCATATATTTCACCTTAGAAAAGATCTTGACTATACAGTTCTTTCACCGTTAACTATTGTTCAAAGTCTAAAAATTTGTTTTACATTATACTTTCAATTCTCTCTAAACTTCACAATGTTACAGCAGCAACTAAGAGATGTGGGACATAACACAGATCAGAAATATAATGAGGTTATCATGTTATTCCTGAATTATACTTTTGGAAACATCTAGTATCCATGTATATACCAATGATGATAATTTAAATCAGGTAGTGATTTAATAATGAATAATTTATAATATAAAGTTTGCAATTCTTGCTTTTTTTTAAATAGGGAAATGATCTATTCGAGGGTTTCTGTGTTTAGCAAAAGAGAAACATCCAACAGAAGTTTGTTGCTAATAATATGAAGAAATTCGGATGTAGAAATGATATCGATCTGGCCTAAGGTTTGGCAGAAGGGAGGACACACGGAGACATTACAAGAGACAGTCTATCAATTATGTTCCACAGCCAAATTCTCAGGATCTGGGGAGGAAGAACCTAAATAACAAATGATTTTCTTTGACAATCACAATCATCTACTCAAGACAGGATTGCTCTGATTGACCTCTCTATTAGTCACCAGCTCCCCCTTTCCCCCAAATTTGTACAGAAAAGATACATTATATATTATACATTGGTTTTCTCAAGTCTCCTTTTTAAATCCCATCTTTGCCTCCTTGTGTCTTGGATCAGCCTACCAATTAACGGCCTCTCCTGTGAGAACGAGTTTGCGTGCAAAACAATTAGCAACATGTTTTTTACTTATTCTTTGAAAAGCTCTTTTTAAATGGCCTGGAGTTTTTACTCACTCTTTTACCAGAGTCAGAAAGAAATAAAGGCAAAATGAATGAATGAATGAATGAATGAATTATTCAAATGAAGATGCATACCATTTCCGGCCTGTTCGCTCATTTTGCTTTCCACAGAACCTGCTGCTACTTCCCATGTGTGGCATCAGAGAGCCTTGGCTCTGATTCTCCTATGCCTTCTGCTGCTGATTGGACTAGGAATCTTAGGAAGCGTATGTACGTATTACCTATGCTTTGACGGAAAGGGAAAGACACTTAGAATTCTATGAGTTTCACAAGACAGGATACTCTTGATTTGAGGCTTTGGGATGGTTGTAGGTGAGATACCCACAAAAGGTATTGACAGCTAGGTACTTAAATACAGTAGTCTGTTTCCCTCACTCCCGTGAAGTGACTCCTTCCCTCCATAGCCCAAGGGCATAATACTAGTTCAGCAGAAAGAAGGTGATGGGTGGGTTGAGGGATTAAAATATTTTGCCATTTCTTTTCTTTTTTTTTTTTACCTCAAGTTTACATAACTTTGAAGAAAGAAATGAGAAAATTGAATACACTACAAAATATCAAAGAAGAACTTCAGAGAAATGTTTCTCTACAATTGATGCATAGCATGAATAGTTCCCAGATGATCAGGAACCTATCTCTCACACTGCAAGAAATAGCCACCAAATTATGTCATGAGCTTTACCAAAGAGAACCAGGTAATCGTATATTCCTCTGTGAGCTATTTATTAGACAATGAACAAAACCTTAGAGTCACTGAGAATTATTTCATCAAAAGCTAGCAGCCTTTCCCTGGGATGCCATTATTTGGAGAGAGGAATTAAACTTACTTGACAAAGGACTCACTGTGCAAAGAAAAATAAGAAAATAACAACTGTAGGCCCCAAATTATCAGAGGATAACAACTAATAAAATATTAGACCACATACAGTTTCTCTAATCTGAAATTTACTATTATTCTCGGCACTGAGGTCAATAGAAAATAAGGAGGAGAGGATAAGTCACCTCTTTATATCCTTCTTAAAGGATAGAAGAGAAGGTCTTTATAGGTGACCTTGTTCCTAAACGTCAATGTTTGATGAGAATCAATAGCAAAGAAATAGTTAAGTCTTGCCATTCGAATTGGGAGTAATTGGTCTTTCAATATCTCTAAAGTTCCTATAGTTATTACAACTAAAATATGTTCTTTGTGCTTTTGAAAACTCCCCCAAGTATTCAATGTCAGACAGCCAGAAACGCCCTAGTTGGAGATGGGTTGATGCAGGCTGCGGGGTTGATTCTTACCACACAATGTTTTTGTGATTAGCTTTCATTGCCATGTAGTAATTTAAAAAATGGCAAAGAGAGAAAAGTAAATTAATTCATCATTATTCTGGACTCCGGAGTTAAGAAAATACACTGGAATACCCTGGACATTTAATTTGGAATGTATTGTTCAGATTATGTTTTGGATGCATTGCGGTGGTATACAGGGACCTGGAACACAAGATTCAGGTTCTTCACCTTTCATGTAAAAGCAAGAAAGACAAGTAAATTTGGTAAATTCAACACAGAGGACAATGGGAATAATGAGAGTAATGAAGATCATCAACCCAAACCAAATGAAACTATGTTCTTCTTTCAGAGCACAAATGTAAACCTTGCCCAAAGAAGTGGATATGGCATGAGGACAACTGTTACCTAGTAACTAAGAACTATGTAACATGGCAAAAGAATGCCATGTTCTGTTCTGCTCAAAATGCCAGCCTATTGATGATTAAGAACAAAAGTGTATTGGTAAGATCCCCTGTATCTCTGCCTGTGAAGAAGGAAGTCACTTTTCCCATCATAGAATAGAGAGGATTGAGGCGTGTTGGAGAAAATTTGTACTAATCCAGACATGATTCTCACTTATTTTAATTAGGGTATGAGGTGACTGACACTTAGTACGTTTATTGCGAGGTAGTATATCTCAGGTGTGATCCAAAACCATAGCTTAGGACCTTAACATCCAGGGAATCTCAGAGGTTGGGCAGATGGGTAGATTTGGGGTACCCAGAATCTTTTGGGCTGTGAGGCTTTCCAAACCAGAATTTTAGAATCAACTTTCAGAACACAATTTCTGAGAATTTACCTAAAAAAATAGAAGACCTGGAAATCATTCTTAAGGGTTACCAATTCCATAAAATTTACATAGAGAAGATTCTTTGTTTCTACCATTTTGTATTTTTTTAACTAAGAGAAAAAGTCAACGCCACAACCTACAATAAGAAGATAGGTTGGATAACATATGTATAAAAAAGTAGGGATTAAGATGGGATGTCAAAGGCAAGTGCCAAGCGGATATGTTATACTGATTCCCTGGGTTCCAGGAAAAGTGAGTTCTGTAGAAGATGTATGTGTGTATTTATGTATTTATATTTATTCATTTTCTTTTTCTCTAATATCTAAGTGGTATCTCCATATCATTACTTATTCCTTGGCATTTCTGTTCTCTTGGATAATATTCATAATATTATTATGAATAATAATTGGATAATATTGGATAATATTATTTAAGGAAAAAAACTCATGTTCCCAAAAGTCTCGGCTTCCCTACTGTGAGAATCTTTGTCCGCCTTTATAGCAGCAGGGGAAAGGAAACTATGGTCACTTCTACACCCCGTCCTTCTCAAAGGATCCACTCATAGTTATTTACTCAAAAAAAAAAAAAAAAATGTCTGGATATGAGTGAGAAAATCTTACTTTGGCTACAAAAGTCTGGACTGGATCTAAATTCTAGTCTGTAACCACTTCTCGTCTGACTTTGCTATGTTTTTCTTCTGCTTTTTCTGTTTCTCTTAACTTGTGTTTTAGTGGTTAACCACCTCCTTTGCCCCTAGACTACTGCTCTATATTTGAATCTTGAAGTTGGTGAACTTCACAAACCCTAAGTTAAAGTAATGCATGGACCGGTAGATACTTTTCCATGTGAAGCAGTAAATGATATATAAGTGTTGCAGGGAATCTTATAGTAACGGGCACTTTGTTTCATTTTTTTTTAATGACCTCAAAAAGCAGTAGTATAATGTCAAAAGATGTTACCTTAAAACAGTAATTTGTCACAAATTATGTTGTGAAGGGGGGCGCCTGGGTGGCGCAGTCGGTTAAGCGTCCGACTTCAGCCAGGTCACGATCTCGCGGTCCGTGAGTTCCAGCCCCGCGTCAGGCTCTGGGCTGATGGCTCGGAGCCTGGAGCCTGTTTCCGATTCTGTGTCTCCCTCTCTCTCTGCCCCTCCCCCGTTCATGCTCTGTCTCTCTCTGTCCCAAAAATAAATAAAAAACGTTGAAAAAAAATTTTTTAAAAAAACAAATTATGTTGTGAAGTAATACACAGAAATGGGAGACAATTGTTTTTGTTTTTGTTTTCAACCTCTATTTCTTGTAGGAATTTGTAAAATCCAGGAACTTACGTAAATACTGGCTGGGGTTATCTCCCAGAAAATATTATGCAGATTACAAGATAGTGGATGAGACAATTTTCTCCTCTGACTGGTAAGTCTTTATTCTTATTGAACTTTTGTAGTTGGTTGGAGTAAAGGTGTGCTCTCCATTAGCATTATAGATTACAATTTAAACGAGCTGTGGTTGAAATTACACCCTCAACATCTTTAATGCTCTTAATGATGCAAAAACGTTGCCACAAACGTCTTCTCATTATCTTGACAGGTCACTAGTGAACTTATTTGTAGTAGTACAATAAAAGGGAATTTCCGTGAGACTTTTAACTCAGAAAATTATAGAGGCCAACAAAATTCACTGGGCTCTACCCTCGTGCTTAAAATTTGACTAAGTGCTGAGATTCAAAGGTGAAAGAAAGACTGATTCTTCCCTTCATTACTTAACCATTGATTATATGCACAGACTAAAGAATTCTATATATAAAAAGGATATAATGTGATAAATCCTTCAGTAAGAATACATAGAACAACCAAAGTTAAATTTTAGCTCTGAAATTTGTGTTGTAAACGACATTTAAAATGGCCGTTTTGAGTGAAAAATTTAGAGATAGACTAGAACACTTCCAGCAAAGAAGATAATGAGCATGGGCATGGTATATTATATATATGGCATACACAAAATATTTTGTCATGTAATATATTAAGAAAGTGCTTATAAATATACCGTTATAAATTGATTCATATGTTATATTTGTTCTACCTATAATGAGGGGAGGAGAGACAGACAAAGCACATATAAAAACAATGTCAAAAGTCCCATTTGTATTTTATAATGCCTGAAAATTGGGAAAGAGACAGGATTAGACTAAAGAAAGAAGCCAGAACATCAATCTGCAGTATACTGCCACAAGCCCACACGTTTATACATATTTGTCGGCTGAGGACACGTCAAGCAGGTATGACTGCAGGGCAGTTATGTTGGGGTCCAGCCACACTAAATACCCTGAGATTCCTGCACACTCCTCACAGTGGGCCAGAAGCAAATGCAAGTATTGATGAATTTGTTTTGTTTTTTTTTTCCTTCAGATAGGAATAGTAGATGTAAGAATATGGGTCAGGAAGACTAAGCAGCTGTGTCTTTGGGAGTTTGCAATGACAGAATAAAGGGGGGATACTATGTGTACAAATGGAGGACAGAAGGATATATATTTTTAAAATCTCATTTGGGGTAAAGGACTAGCAGTAACGGTAATGCGTACATCAGGAGAGAGTACAGATGAAATCTTGTTTTGAAAAAGAAGAATTTCCATGAGTTTATTTGTTATTATTGCTAATGGGAAGATAATCTATGGTGGAATAGAAAGCATAGTATATATTTTTAATTATTAAGAAATAATACGAAAATAAAAAAGTATATAATAACATATATACGATATATACTTATATATGTATATAATATATAATTATATATGAATGTATATATGTGTATATATGGATGTATATGAATATATATGAATATGTATGTATATGAATATATATGAATGTATATGAATATACATATATGTATGAATATATATGAATGTATATACATGTGTATATATGAATGTATATTTCATTTTGTTTTTTATTAATAATGTTATTTTTGGGATTTATTTCTGGAAAGGGGTTGTGATCAATGACATCTGTATTGTGTCACTTCCAATAAGGAAATTTCACTTTTGAAAATTTAACTGATGAACTTATTTGTTATTAACCGATGAGCTTACTTATTAATCATTAATAATGATTATTGGTGATCATTATTTGTTGACCCAAGCATTGATACTACATTTTTTTTTTCCAAAAGATAATATTTTCAACTTGTAAGTTTGTCTTGGATGCATGGTCCTTGCTCAGTAATCTTATATTAGGAGCTGGTAATTATTCAGAACTTCGGAATAAAATCTCTGAAAAATGGCTTGGGGGGAAATGTCACTTGGAGACGATGTTGAACTGAGGGTGTCACATATTAGGTTAATTCTTGATTTGAGTGATTATGAAAAATATTTGAAGAGACATTGTCGAAGATTTACTACTGCGGCCAGACTGGAGAATCTAATAGAATTGTATTACTCTAAATCATATTAAGTATTGGAGAAAGGAGGCGGTACCATCTGGAAGCAAAAGACAGCAAATATTCCAGGTGTAAAAAACCGGAAGAGGCATGCTGAAATAAGATAGCATTAGCTATTGCCTATCTGTTGATACATATGAGTAGCTGGGATACTCTTCATGCTCCAAATAATAATTAAAATGTATTTTAGACAAGGGAGACCCAGGAGCAATGATGTGGTGGAAAAGTAATTTTGTTTCCTGTGAATCCATTCCAAACTTTCTACTTGCTGAGCGCATTCTTTCTTTTCTCTTTTAGGCTTGTAAGAAATACAAAGGACGTAGATGACACCATGTTTTGTGGATATATAAACACAATATATGTTTCCTATACACTCTGCTCTGACTCAAATAATATTATATGTGAGAAGCTGGCTAACCCAGTGAAGATTGAGAACACACTAATGAGTGAAATACCAGATGAAAAATATGATTAGTGCAAGTAATTTGCTATTATGCTGCCATTTAGGCAACTGCGTGGAGCATACATCTTGTGGCCCACACAAAGGGAGTACAGATGCTATGAGACTAAATCTCTGCCTCTCTCCTAACCATGTACATTTGTAAACTTTCTTTCTCCTCATTGGCTATGGAACAGGAGCCTAAAGTCATATCTTATCATGTAGATACAGGCTCAATTTATGTTGAGCATGAATTCAGTGGGTTGGGTGAATATACAGAAAACTGAAGCTAACTTTTCCCGCTTTTCCAGAAATAACAAGGCAAATACCCACCTTATAGAACATCAGGGAAAATGAAAACTAGGAATTAATTATATCGAAAGGATAATACATCACGAGCAACTGGAATTTATGCTGGTAATACTGTGGTAGGGTCCCCTCCCTAAGGAGAGAGAAAAAAAGTAACCTGGCTATGCGCCTATGTGACAATATCCCTCATGACCTAGTAAACTGAGACTACTTAATCGACTATATGTTTGTGTGTGTTGCCGTATATGGGAAACAAAGAAATAGAAAACGTATAGAAAACTATGCCACATGATGTTCGGTGCTCAGTTCTTCGAGTATGAACCCAACTGAGCGGTGCTGGCACGAATAAAGTTGCTTCCTGGAAATTCAAAAGCCTCAGTGTTACAACTCTCTGTGCAAGAATCCTGCTACAATACAGGTTGACTTACATGTTAGGAAAAAAAACATAAGAAAGAGAAAGAAAAAATTTATTTTAGTAGATGTGGAAAAGCATTTGAGAAAACGTAATACCTAATCTCTCAGGAAACTTGAAGCAGAAGATTTCCCTAATCTGCTAAAGGAAGGTGACATCAAAAGAGTGAAAAGAAAAACAAACCAAACAAAGGACTAATAACCACCTGTAAACCTAACACCATGCTTGTGGTAAAAAAGTGAATGTTTTGCTTTTGAGCTCCGGAACCAGATCAGAATGGCCTTTAGCATTTTGTTCAGTAACCTGGAGGCCCTGGCAGTAAAATAAGGCAAGGAAAATAAATTTAAATATGTAAAACATGAGAAAGGACGAAATAAAACATTTTTATTTGTAGCTAATATATTTGTGTATGTGTGTGCGTAAAAACGATATAACTTATAAACCATTAGAATACATAATTTATCAGAGTTGTTGGATAAAGCCTCAAAATACAATGTCAGGGTGTAACATCAATCATATTTCTGTAGGTTAGCAGTAAACCATGGAAAAAATTTAAAAAGCAATATCATTTATAACAGCATCCCAAAATAAAATAGTCATAAATGTAATAAAATGCGGAAAACATTCTGCCCAATCCTGGTTCCTTCCCCTCTCTTGCACTGAGGGTGCCCCCTAATAACCACCCCCCAGCTCGCTAACCTTGATTTCAGAATCTGCTTCCTGGGAAACCAAGCGTGCAAGTGTTGCTGACAAAATAAAAGAAAACCTTAATAAGTGGAGAGGTAACCATGCACTTGGATTGGAACACTCTATATATTCTTGGGATGTAAAGTCTCCCAAATTTACCTCTACAGTCAATACAGTCCCTGAACATTTCATATAATTTTTTTTTTTTTTAGAATGTGATGTGCCAATCGTAAAACTAGCATAGAAATGCATGATTTAGAATAGCCAAGACAACATTGGAAAGAAGAATGTTTGCAGAAATTACAGTATCGAATACCAATACTTACTTTAATGCCATGGTAAAAAAACAAAACAAAACAATGATTTAATACCAGGATAGATATACATCCACAGGACTAGACGAAGAATCCAAAAGAAAAAAAAAAGGCTCATGTGCATACAATTGGCTTATTTGTATATAAAAATAGTTATCGCTGCCATTAGAGGTAGAAAATGATTGTCTTTTCAATAAATGGAGTTGAATCTATTGAATGTCAGCATGGAAAGAAATAACACATCCTACCTACCTTATACGATACATAAATATTAATTCAAAATGGATCATAGAACTAAATCTGAAAGCTCAAACTATAAAGCTTCTAGTTAAAACATAAGAGAATATCTTCATGGCTTTACAACAGACAAAGACTTCTCAGGATGAAATAAACACTAACAATAAAAAGAAAGGAAAATTAGGCTTCACTAAAAATAAGAACAGTGTTAAGAAAGGGAAGATGCAAGTTACCCTTGGAAAGACATGTATGTGCTGGGCTGAATGAATATAATACATACATATCCAAATTTATATAGGACTTATAGTCAGGGTAGAATTACAAGTTAATAATTAAAAAAAAAAAACTCTAATTAAAAAGTGGGCATGGGTGTCGGGGTGGCTCAGTCTGTCAAGCGTCTGACTTCTGTTCAGGTCATGATCTCATGGCTCATGAGTTCGAGCCCCCACTCCTGGCTCTGTGCTGATAGCTCAGAGCCTGGAGCCTGCTTTAGATTTGTGTCCATCTCTCTCTGACCCTTCCTCACACTCTCTCTCTCTCTCTCTCTCAAAAATAAATTAACATTAAAAAAAATTTAACGGACAGAAATGGGGCACCTTAGTAAGTTAAGCTCAGTAGGTTAAGCTCAGGTCCTGATCTCATGTTTCATGGGATTGAGCCCCACTTGGGCTCTGCACTGACAGTGTGGAGCCTGCTTGGAATTCTCTCTCTCCTTGTCTCTCTGCCTCTCCCCTGCTCAGGCTCTGTCTCTCAAAATAAATGAACATTTTACTATTTTATTTTATTTTATTTTATTTTATTTTATCTTATTTTATTTTATTTTATTTTATTTTATTATTTAAATTTTTTTTTAAATGTTTATTCATTTTTGAGAGACAGAGCGCGAGCAGGGGAAGGGCAGAGAGAGAGGGAGACACAGAATCTGAAGCAGGCTCCAGGCTCTGAGCTGTCAGCACAGAGCTGGACACGGGGCTCAAACCCATGAACTGTGAGATCATGACCTGAGGTGAAGTCAAACACTTAACCAACTGAGCCACCCAGGCACCCCGCAATGAACATTTTAAAATTGGGCAGAAAGACTTCAAGAGTCACTTCCTGAAAGAAGACATTCAAATGGCCATGAAAACATAGGGAAAAAAATGTGCTCAACATCATTATTCGCCATATAAAAAATTGAAAATAAAAATACAGTGAGGTACTGGTACTCCTGAGAGGCCTGAGAAAATTAAAACTTAAAAGCTTAAGTTACAGGAAACTGAAACCTAACCAAGCTTAACCAGCTTGTTCCGCTTCTGTACAATTGCTTGGCGCGCCCATGTATTCCTGATCAATCATTGTTGCCTGGCACATCCGTATATTCCTGATCAACCATTGTTACTTGGCACATCCGTGTACTCCTGATCAATCATTGTTGCCTGGCACATCCGTGTATTCCTGATCAATCATTGTGATACCCCTACCCCCGGTTGTGGTCTGACCTAAAGCCAGGAACCAATCGAATACTGTTAAGTGTCCAACTTTAAACACCAACCAATCGCAGCTCTGTAACTGTGGAAAATTCCTGATTTCCCCATGACTTGTTTGTACCTGTCTATAAAAGGGGTGTAAAAACCTCTCTCAGGACCTCTCGGCGTCACCGGCAACAAGGGCGCAGAGGTCCAGGTTCGAACCTGCAATAAATGACCCTTGCTGCTTAGCTTTGACTCTGGTGGTTAGTTTTTGGGGGTCTCTTAGACTCTGGGCATTTCACTCCTACCAAAATGGCTGAAACTGAAGGCTGACAACACTAAATATCAACAGAAATGTGTTATATGCTGGATTTTCTGTGGTCAAATTAGCATCAAAATTCCTGTCTGGGAAATACATGTCCCAGAATCCCTTTCCCTGTTTAGGTCATTGTCAGAGATGGGCAATGAGAGGAACTCAAGGGATAAGTGGAAGATAAAACTGAGGCAAAGATCATTAATCTCAAAAGGATGTTGGAGTCAAACAGAATGGGAGGTGGACGCTGAAGGGTCTGGTAGGCCCCAGACCATCTATCTCCTCCTTCTCCACACCCAGTTACTCCATCTTTATCAATTCTTACTCTGCCAACCAAGAGTACCTTAAGGTCTATTAGCAGGTATGTGACTTCAGTCCCACAAAGCAGCTTCCTCAGACACAGTGATTCCTGACAGACAGTGACTTTTGTGGAGAAACCATTTTCCACAGAGACAATTACTTCCTCAAAGGTAGCATCTCCCTCAAAGATGGCTTCCACAAAGGAGTAGGTTCCATAGTCTTCTCCTAAAGCTCCTGTTTTACCGTCCCAATCTGGAATCCAGATGAACTTGACCACTTGGAATTTTACCCCGTCCAGATTGTGGTAGACTAAAAAATGACAAACTCAGGATAATAGGACTTAATCCCTGGAACCTGCAAATGTTAATTTGTAAGGGAAAAAAAAAAAAAAAAGGATCAATGGAGATGTGATTCAGTTAAAAATCTTGGCATGTGGAGATTATCCTGGATTATCGAGGTAGGCCCTAAATCTAATCACATCATTTGAGCTTCCATCATTTGAGATTATATGGTTCCCAACTCTCTGCTCTTTCCTCTTATGAATATTATATATCCCCACCTTTGCTGTGTTTATTTAGTAGGAGTACACTTTCTCAGCTAATTGTCACTTTTGGCCATGTGACGATTTGCTCAAACAATTGCGAACAGATGTAGTAATATGCTACTTCCTTCAGAAATTTTATATGTTCTTGCATATTTTGCTTCACTTTATTCCTTCCACCTTTTCCATGTAGAAGGGACAATGTCTTCGAATGACACATTGACAAATATGGACATAATAAACAGACACAGGATATTCCATCCCAAAATAATAGAATACACATTCTTCTCAAGTGCACACGGAACATTCTCCAGAATAGATCACATATTGGGCCATAAAACACACCTCAGTAAATTTAAGAAGATTGAAATCATACCATGCATCTTTTCTGACCACAACAGTATGCAACTGGAAACAAATCACAAGAACAAAACTGGAAAAAAGCACAAACACACAGCGACTAAACATCATGCTATTAAACAGCCAATGGGTCGATAGAGCAATCAAAGAAGAAATGAAAAAATATATGGAGACAAGTGAAGATGATTACACAATGGTGCACAATTTCTGGAACACAGTGAAAGCAGTTCTAAGAAAGAAGTATATACAGGTCTACCTCAATAAACAAGAAAAAATCAAATATACCATCTAACCTCACTCCTAAAAGGACCATCAGAAGAAAAACAAAGCCCCAGGTGTGTAGAAGAAAAGAAATCATAAAGATCCAAACAGAAATAAATACAGACTAAAAAATAAATCAATGAAACCATGAGCTGATTCTTTGAAAAGACAAACTGTCACAGACTTTGAGTCTGGAGTTCTCTCTTGTCCAGCAAGAGAGCAGACACAGAAGTGAAAATGAGAGAGGCTAATGTCTGGGGCGGGGGGGTGGGGGGGAGACAAGAGCCCTGAGCAAGTGTCCTTTCTCCGTATTTATTAGAATCTTGAGAGTTTACATACACGGTGAATGTGCAGAAGAAAACAATCAGATAGTAACCATTAACTTGTATGTGTAAGAAGCAAAGGGTTTGGGGGGCAAGTGGAGTACGAAGTTGTGATCAAAGCAACTTACAGTTGCACCAAAAAGAATAAAATGATATACTGACACCAGTTGGAAAGCGTTTTCCTGTAGGTGCTACAACTAATTGGACGTTATGTCTAAAGTTTAAGATGGATGGAGCATGCAGCTTTAAGGATAGCAAGTTACTCGTCTCACTAGCTAACCTTGGGAGCTTTCCCCCTGCAGCGGTTTTACACTCTAAGCCTTGTTAACCCATTGGTGTAAGCGTAGAGAATTCTTAAATTTATTTCCCACAGTAAACAAAATTCACAAACCCTTAATCAGAGTCATCAAGAAGAAAAGAGAAAGAACCCAAATAAATAAAATCTGAAACAAGAGGGTAGTAACAACTGACACCACAGAAATACAAAGGATGATAAGAAATACTATGGGGATGCCTGGGTGACTCAGTCATTTGAGCGTCTGACTTCGGCCCAGGTCATGACCCCGTGCTTTGTGGGTTCGAGCTCTGCGTCGGGCTCTGTGCTAACGGCTCGGAGCCTGGAGTCTGCTTCGGATTCTGTGTCTCCCTCTCTCTCTGTCCCTCCTCTGCTTGTGCTCTCTCTCTCTCTCTCTCTCTCAAAAATAAATAAACATAAAAAAAATTAAAAAAAAGAAATACTATGAAAAATTATATGCCAACAAAGTGAACAACCTGGAAGAAATGGATACTTTCCTAAAAAAACATACAATCTTCTAAAACTTAACTAGAAAGAAATAGAAAATCTGAACAGACTGATTATAAATAACAAAATTGAATTGGTAATCAAAAAACTACCAAAAAATAAAAGTCCAGGGCCAGATGGATCCACAAGTGAATTCTACCAGACATTTAAAGAAGAATTAATACCTATTTTCCCTAAGCTATTCCAAAAATAGAAGCAGAAGGAAAGCTTTCAAATATATTCTACAAGGCCAGCATTATTCTGATACCAAAACCAGACAGACTCTGAAAAACAAAGAAACAACAACGACAACGACAACAAAACACCACAGGCCAATATCCCTGGGAAACATAGATGCAAAAATCTTCAACAAAATATTAGCAAACCACTTACAACAGTACATTAAAAAGATCACTCACCTTAATCAGGTGAGATTTATTCCCAGGAGGCAGGGATGGATCAATACTCACAAATCAATCAATGTCATACACCGCTTCAATAAAACAAAGGATAAAAATCATATGATCATCTCAATAAATGTGGGAAAAACATCTGACAAGATTCAACATCCATTCTTGATAAAAAAAAACTCCCAGAAAACTAGATTTAAAAAAAAAAAAAAAAGAGGTTAGAGTGGAAGAGAGCCAAAGCATAAGAGACTCTTAAAAACTGAGAACAAACTGAGGGTTGATGGGGGGTGGGAGGGAGGGGAGGTTGGGTGTTGGGTATTGAGGAGGGCACCTTTTGGGATGAGCACTGGGTGTTCTATGGAAACCAACTTGACAATAAACTTCATGTATTGAAAAAAAAAAGGAAATGTACCTCAACATAATAAAGGCCATATATGAAAAACCCACAGCTAATATCATCCTCAAAGGCGAAAAACTGAGAGCTTTCTCTCTAAGGCCAGTAACAGACAAAGATGTATACTCTCAACACCTTTATTCCACACAGTACTGACATCCTAGCATCACCAATCAGCCAAGAAAAAGAATTAAGAGGCATCCATATTGGTAAAAAAGTTAAACTATCATTATTGGTACTCAACCTGATACTATACATGGAAAATCCTAAAGATCCACCAAAAAACTACTAGAAATAATAAATGAATTCAGTAAAGTGGTAGGATACAAAGTTAATACCCTATATTCCTACACATTGACAACAAAGTCCCAGAAAGAGAAATTAAAAGACACATAAAACCCCCCTTTACAAGTGCGTCAAAAAGAATAAAATACCTAGGAATGAACTTAAAGAGGGAAAAGGCCTGTACTCTGAAAACTGTACACAGATGAAACACAGACGAAACTGTGATGAAACACAGATGAAACACAGATGAAACTGTGCACAGATCTGAAACACAGATGAAAAAACTGAAGATGACAAAACAAATGAAATGTACCCCATGCTCATGGATTTGAAGAATTAATATTGTCAAAGTGTCCATATTACCCAAACAATCTACAGATCTAGTGAAATCCCTATGAAAATATCAACAGCATTTTTTTTCTCACAAAACTAGAACAAACAATTATAAAATTTGTATGGTTAACCTCAAATAGCCAAAGCAATCCTGAGAAAGAAGAACAAAGCTGGAGGTATCACAATTCTGGATTTCAAGATATACTTTAAAGTTGTAGTGATCAAAAAATATGGCTCTGGCACAAAAAATAGACACATAGATCAAGAGAACAAAATAGAGTCTCCATGAAAAAAAAAAAACACATTTATATGGTCAATTAGTCTATGGTGAAGGAGGCAAGAATATACAATGAGGAAAAGACAACCTTTTCAATAAATGGTGCTGAGAAAAATAGACAGCTACAAGTAAAAGAGTTAAACTGGACCACTTTCTAACACCATACACAACAATAAATTCAAAATGGATTAAAGACCTAAACGTAGGACATGAAACTATAAAAATTCTAGAAGAGAACATAGATAGTAATTTCTCTGACATGGGATGTAGAAACATTTTTCTAGATATGTATCCTAAGGCAAGGGAAACAAAAGCAAAAATAAACTATTGGGACACATTAAAAACAAACAAACAAACAAACAAACAAACAAACCAAACTTCTGTACAGCAAAGGAAGCCTGAAGAAAACAAAAGGACAACCTACTGAATGGGAGAAGACATTTGCAAGTGATATATCTGATAAGGAGTTAATATCCAAAATATATGGGAATTTATACACTGCCACATCAACAAACAATCTGATTTAAAAATGGGCAGTGGGTTTAATAGAGATTTTTCCAAAGATAATGCAGATGGCCAACAGACACATGAAAAGACGCTCAACATCACTAGTCATCAGGGGAATGCAAATCAAAACCACAATGAGATATCACTTCATACCTGCAAAAATCAAGACAAGAGACAACTAGTGTTGGAGAAGAGGTATAGAAAGGGCAACACTCTTGCACCGTTGGTGGGAATGCAAACCGGGGAAGGCACTGTTGAAAACAGTATGGAGGTTCCTCGAAAAATTTACAATAGAAATAACATATGATCCAATAATTCCACTCTTAGGTATTTACCCAGGGAAATGGAAATACTGATTTGAAAAGATATATACAACCCTATGTTTATTGCAACATTATTTTCAATAGCCCAGACATGGAAGCAACCTAAGAATCCATCAATGGACACTTAGACAATAGACACAACAGACATAGAAAATGTGATATGTGTGTGTGTGTGTGTGTGTGTGTGTGTGTAATCAAATATTACATGAACTTAAAAAAGGATGAAATTGTGCCATTTGAGACATCGATGGACTTAGAGGGTTTTATGCTAAGCAAAATAAGTCAGACAGAGAAAGACATCATACGATTCCACTCATAAATAGAATCAAAAAAAATGAGCAAACAAAAAGTAGAATCAGGACTATGCATACAGAACAAACTGATGATTGCCACAAGGGAGGGAGGTGAGCGGTTGGGCAAAATGAGAGAAGAGGAGAAAAAATGAAAAAAAAAATGGGCCTCAGTTACGGAATGAGTGAATCACAGGAACAAAAAGCAGAGGATAAGAAATAGTTGGTGATATTGTAACAGTAATGTCATGGGACAGATGGTAGCCATAGTTGTGGGTAACACAGGATAATGTATAAACTTGTCAAATCACTAAGTTGTGTATCAAAAACGCATGTAACATTATGTGTTGACTATAAAAAATACAATAATTTATACAAGGAGGTCCATTATGATTTTAATTTGCGTTTTCCTAACGTGTAATGTTGTCGACTATCTCTCATTATGCTTGTTGTCACCTGTATAACTTCTTTAATAATGCATCAGCTCTGATCTTTTGCTCGCTTTGTAATTTTTTGGTTATTTTACTTTGAGTGCTGGAAGTTCCTTATATGTTTTGACTGTTGTCACTTGTTCTGTAGATGTCAATCAGATCAGGTTGGTTGATAGATTTGGTCGAGTCTGCCATAGACTCGCTGATTTTCTGTCAAATCAATGTGACTCATTTCAAAGGAAGCATAACAATCTGTTCAATTTAATTACCTCCTTAACAGACTATGTTGTTGAAATAGTTCTTATATGTCAGGTATTAGCATGAGAACAGGAGGCAGGGGATAAGTTGGGTAATGACACAGTAGTGTCATTAAAGGATGTGTTTCTAATGCAATAAGATACTTATGTTTAGTTATTCATCATGCAGCAACATTTACATTGTTTGTATCAATTCTGTATTAATACTTACACTGTCATTTCAACACATAGAGCTTCCTAGATACAGAAATAAAACAAACATAAAATTTATAATCTACGTCCATACTTCACTTGCAGGAAGTACAATATGTGAATCAGTGGGTTTTAAATTGAGGGCAGTGTCCATAATAAAGAAACAGTTGGGACCGGGCCAGAATGAAGGTAAATTATGAAAGTGGAGAGAAAACGTTGGTTAATAGCCATGAATACATACGACATGAATAGCCATAAGTCACACAGTTATTATTTTCATTTTTCAAAGTAATATATGTACACACTTAAACAAAAATAGTTATCCAGAAAAGTTTATCAGTTGATAAAAACACCTCTCCTCAGAGGCTTGTCTTGCTCCTTAAAGGCAATGGTTTTCCAATTATTTGTATTTCTTATGGTGATCATCTTTATATCTCTAAATAATATGTCTGTACTACTCCATGTGGATTTATCAACTTTAGAAATTATCTAGGGGTGCCTGGGTGGCTCAGTCAGTTAAGCGGCCGACTTCAGCTCAGGTCATGATCTCACGGTTCGTGGGTTCGAGTCCCTGCGTCAGGCTCTGTGCTGACAGTGCAGATCCTGGAGCCTGCTTCTGATTCTGTGTCTTCCTCTCTCTCTGCCCCTCCCCTACTCTCTCTCTGTCTCAAAGATAAACATTAAAAAAAAATTAAAAAAAAAAAAAAAGAGAAATTATCTATTGACCTCCTGTTTTGATATATAATTTAAGGCTACTCTGTCTCACTTCCTTTCCCTCACCCCTTAATATAAACCTTTGCTTCTTATTTAAACAACCACAGAGTGTATCTCTAAATTCTCCATGGCATAGGAGGTGGAGATTGGTGTTAAGGCCTTTCCTTCTATTTCTTTTGCTCTCCACCTCTCTCTTCTCGTTTCGCTCTTTCATAATCTCTGTCATTTGGTCCTTTACTTTTACACTACTAATATTGAAGGGTGCATACATTCCACAGCCATAATTATTTCATGATTTTACCACTGGTTGGTTTTAAGAGTAAACTTTAAAAATGCTTTACCATATTATGATTGGATAACGATTAACTCCATTGTAATAATTACGAATCTTTCTCTCCATCCTCGCTGTGCCCCTCCAAGGACCATATTCTCAGCGCAAAGTTCAAATGGAAATCTCTTATTTTGCACCACTGACTGTTCAAGTCCCAAATTTTTGCTTGCCCCACATTTCGACATAGTCATCCTACAGTGATTTGCTTTTGCCTTTGGACAATCTAATTGCCTTTCTTCTTACCTAACATTCCAACTTGTAAAAAAAAAATATGTATATTACATCCTCCAGATTTTTGGATTCTCTGCCATGTTGTATTTTCTGCGGTACCTCCCTTTCTCTCAGAGCCCTCCTTCCCAGTCTCCAGCCTAGCATTATACAAGAGCTGTTATGACGTTCATCCCGGGACGTTTTGTCATTACTCCCCTGAGTATTGTCTACAGTTAGCCAGATCCTACATATGTCAGTGTTTCGTTTTCTGACTTCTTTTGCTCGACTGTTGTCATTTTTTTCCTCTCGGGTTTGTTTATGAATTGGGCACTTTGGGTATAAGTGGTGATGAAGGGGCTCTGATTTGGGGTTTCAAGACAGAGCATTATTGGTAGTGAAACACACCCAAGAAGTCAATGTGTATCGAGGTCCTGGGACTAGACCAGTGGGTCCAGAGATGGAGAACTGAATTAATTCCTATTTAGAGCAGATGACGACACAGTATAGACGTATTTCCTGCCTTGGTCAGATTTGGCAAGGGTTTGAGTTTGGCCCAGAAATTGAAAAGAGGGAACATATTATGATGAAACTACAAAGAAAGAGGAAATGTAAAAATACTGAAATCTAGGGGTGCCCGGGTGGCTCAGTCAGTCGAGCGCCCTACTCTTGATTTTGGCTCAGCTCATGATCTCATGGTTTGTGGGATCCAGCCCCATGTCAAGCTTTGTGCCTGCTTGGGGTTCTCTCTCTCTCTCTCTCTCTCTCTGTCCTTCACCTGCTCACAATCTCTCTCTCTCTCTCAAAAATAAACAAACATTAGAAAAAATACTGAAAACTTGGAAGCTGAAAGAGCAGACAAGTTACTTTAAAAAATTATTCCGAGGGGCACCTGGGTGGCTCAGTCGGTTAAGTGTCTGACTTCGGCTCAGGTCATGATCTCACGGTCCGTGAGTTCGAGCCCCACGTCGGGCTCTGTGCTGACAGCTCAGAGCCTGGAGCCTGTTTCAGATTCTGTGTCTCCCTCTCTCTCTGACCCTCCCCCGTTCATGCTCTGTCTCTCTCTGTCTCAAAAATAAATAAAACATTAAAAAAAAATTAAAAAAAATAAAAAATTATTCCGACTCATGATTTCAATACCTAAAGCAGTAAATACTATAGTATTCAAATAGCATATTTTAGAGAGTAATGTTTTTGCTGTACTTATTCTCTGTCCTCTGTGCCAAATGAGACCTCTGCAGGGAGGGCTTCCCTGTTTAACACAAACCTTCTCTCCTTCCTCTGCCACCCTTTCTCCCAGCTTTATTCCTGTCCTGAGCACTGTCACTACTTTACGTCACACTACTCATCCATGAATAAATATGTAAAAACATCAACATAAAAGCATATTACAAAAAGTGAGTTGTAGAATGTAAGCCACATTAAGGACGAAAACGTGTCCATCATTCGCTCTGCAATAATGCATAGCACACAGTAAATACTCAATTAATTAGCTGAATAAAGAAGCGAATACATAAGTAAGTTAACATTTCTGAACTCCCAGGTAAAAATACTTATTTTATTTTTCAGAGTGAAAGAGGCAGAACCTACCTATGAAATCAACTGCATTGCATTTCTATTTCTGGAGACCAAGTACAATGAGACCAGGTTGGGGCGGGGATGAGAGTCTGTACCTGTGAGAAGAGATCTGAGCCTCGAAGATGCAGGGGATATATTACCACTTAAGGTTTCAGCAAGACGATTGGAAAAGTGGATGATTTTTTTCCTCAGGTAATTCCTTACGAATACAAGCACATTTGTGAGGATGGGAGAAACATCTGTTTGCTCCAGAGCAAATTAAAGCCGTTGAGAATTCTGAGCATCTCGGCGGGAGTCTTGGAGCTTTCTAACGTTATCAAAGTTTACACATTGGAATGTGGTTTTCCTCCAAAAAAAAAAAAAAAATACCTTCTCCTTCTCAACACCGTGTGAAAATAGTCCTTAATTTCTACCTTTGTAGTATTTTTATTTTATCCCATTTTTATCCAGACACTGTGCAATGTCTTCTGTTGAGAGGCACAAAACATCCACTGGGCGTCTGATTTCATTACCTGAATAATCAAGAATTTCAATTTTTCCCTTGGCTTAGTATTTAACTCTTTTATCATTTCTCACGCACAAATAACAGTGTGATCAACGTGCCAAGTGCATAGATCTTTGTTTATCTCTGTGTCGGGGTCCAGACAGTGAGATCACTGGTTCCAAGTGAATGTACGTATGTTTTAAGACTTCAGAAGGAGGATCAAATACATTCGTTCTTGGAAAGAGAATCGTCAAAGTTTGGACAAATTGGTCAAAAGCTTTAGGTCAATGTGTTTAGTCTTGGATAAGTGAGGCCTGGAGACTCCCCTGATTTGCTTCATCTTAGAGAAAGCACTAAAGCTCGTGTTACCCACAGATTTCCTGCCCCATCCCCGCCCCCACCCTCAACCTCCAGTCGGGATTCCAAGCCTCTGACTCTTGATCTCAGCTCAGGCCATGACCTCATGGTTTCGTGATTTCGAGCCCCACAACGGGCTCTGTGCTGGCAGCTCAGAGCCTGCTTGAGATTCGCTGTCTCTCTCTCTTTCTCTCTCTCTCTGCCCCTTCCCCACCCCCCATCTCTCAATAAATAAATAAACATTAAAAAATATGTTTCAAACTCTGTGGTATAAGGCAGTGTCTTTTTCTTAGTACCAATTTGCCCAACACTCTCTTTCCTAAATGTACTTCTTACATAGTTAAAAAACAACAAACAAACAAACAAACAGAAACTCTGTGGGAGGTGGTTATGTCAGCCTACTGCACAATATCCCGATCTTTCTTACAACTCAATGAAGGTGTTCTTATTAATGCCGGTATGTAACTGCTGCCCTTTACTGAGCAATGCTGTGATTATTTCTGAATGAGTTAATAACTTATCCACTAAAGGCACTGACAACATCTGTTATGGTTTGTTGCTACGCTAGATATTCAGGATACCGAGTATGCTCGCCACTGACTAATCTCTGCTGGACTGTGACCAAGGCATGACTCCCCAATCTATAAACTAGATTAATATACCTATATACCCTACCTTCCTCCCCAAACTCAAGTTATTAGAATTCAGGTCCTAACCCGATGGGTACAGTCTGAAGAAAGAACTGTGGCTTCTAAAATATACCTCCCTTCTTTTCAACGGCTGTTCTGTGTGCAGGGCAGGGGCGTGGGGGACAATATTAGCATAGCTCAAATGTAGCTTTTTCTGCTCTTAGTACCACTTTTTTGATTTTGTGTTACTCCGTCACTGTTCTGCTCTTAACTTCCAAGAGCCCTTTCCAATCCACAAAAATAGGAAGGAAAAAGGCAGGAGACAAAGTTTTGGTGAGAAAAAGAGGGGCTCCTGGGTGGCCCAGTCGGTTGAGCGTCTGACTTCGGCTCAGGTCAGGATCTCGCAGTCTGTGAGTTCGAGCCCCAGGTCGGGCTCTGTGCTGACAGCTCAGAGCCTGGACCCTGCTTCGGATTCTGTGTCTCCTTCTTGCTCTCTGCCCCTCCCCCGCTCATGCTCTGTCTCTGTCTGTGTCAAATATGAAAATAAACATTAAAAAATTTTAAAAAAAAAGAATGTTTATATTTAAAACCCACATTTTTCTCTCTGGACCATTGCTTCAACTTGGTGTTTTACTAGAGGAAGTGAAGAAAAGAAAGAGATGTGCGTGCAGGTGAGAACAAAGCAATTCTGAAATTCTCAGTGACACAGTCTGTTTTCTGACACTGTATTTTTGCTTGGTGTTTATTACGAAGGTAGATCGCTGAACTTGGCCTCTGCATGCGTAGATCACGCCGTAAGAGTCGCTTCTGTGAAGTTCAGTGTGAGATGCACCGCACACGGTGATTGTGCTTTATTTGTTCAGTAGTACCTGAAGAAGTGACTAATGCTAGTCTCCACTTTCCAGATCCTTCCAAGAAGAAGAAATTCCAGGAGAGCTACAGTCTCAAGAGAACCGGTAAGAGCCTCTATGCAGGATCAGACACACTGGAGAACTATTTACCTACACTGGTGTGTTCTTGCCTTCAACTCAAGGCTGCCAGACTCCAGGGATTCCCGTTACGGAGTGCCAGTCCACAGTGAAGTTACGATGTCAGAGCTTAGTTTTGTACACAGTGTGTGGGAAAAAAAAAAAAAAAAAAAAAAAAAGGATGGTGGTCTAGGCCTCTGGAAATCCAGGTCTCTGCTGTCACCAAAAGAGCATTTCTTGTTTTGTAGGCATTTTAGGATGATCTCACATGCAGACTCTTATGGGAAGGAAAATCAGTATTAGCATGAATGTAACTATCCAGGATTTTTATTTAACTGCTAGAAGATACAAAACAGACACATACTATGAGATTTATAGGACCCGGGGATCCTAGTCAGTGATGATGTGATAAACATTTGCTTCTTGCGGAGAAGGAACAAGGCTGAAGATTCCTCATCTCTACATGGTATCATCCCAGGCTGCTTAATTCCAGGCTGTTTCCTCCAGCAACTCAATTCCTAGAAAGTTAGGTGACAATGGAACAGTAGAAAGATCGTTTGATCATATGTACTGAAATTTTTTTATTGCTATAGGATACGTGGTTTCTTATGCTTTCCCTGGGGTTGCTTTTTGTTATTAATAATTTGTTATTTACATTATTTTTATTCTTTGTATTTGTTTTTAAGACTTTTTGATCTTAATATAAAATGATACTTTCTATGTGTATGTGGATGTTTTAATTTTTGAATTTACCCCAAAGTATGTTATATTCAAATGAGGAAGAAAAAATCACATCTGTGAACAAATCTCTGGTTATATAATTTGAGGCATCAGGTTTGTGGATAATGTTTTAAGGACCAGGTGCCCCAAATACAGTCCTCTTCTCTGTGTCTAAGATGTTGACAAACCCACTATAAGTACTGAGGAGAAGTATAACATCCTTGCCATCCAATAAATATAATAGGCGACTGGCTTGAGCTGCTTATAAAGCTGGAGATGTAATTTATGTTCTGTCGTATATTCTCTAATGCGGTTTGTTATAAAATAATTTTTTCCCTTTGTATGCAGCTGTGTATGTTACTTTAATTTTATTTTTATAAAAGATATTTGTATAAAATATCTATTATCTGATTGATTTATTTCACTTAGCGTAACACACTCTAGCTCCATCCACATCATTGCAAATGGCAAGGTTTCATTTTTGATGGCTGAGTTATATTCCATTGTATACATATACCACATCTGCTTCATCCGTATGATTTCACTCGTATGTGGAATTTAAGAAACAAAACAGAATAACAGAAGTGGGGGAGAAGGATAGAGGGAAACAAACCTCAAGAGATTCTTGATGATAGAGAACAAACTGAGGGTTAATGGAGGGGAGCAGGTGGGGAGATGGGGGAGATGGGTGATGGGCATTAAGGAGGGCACTTGCTGGGATGAGCACTGGGTGTTGCATGTAAGTGATGAAATCACTGAATTCTACTCCTGAAACTAATACAGCCCTTTTAAAATTATTTTTAAATAATTAATTAATTAATTAATTAATTTCACTGATTATTTTCTTTAATTTAATTTAAAAATATTTTAATGTTTAAATTAAAAAATATATATATCTGTCATCAGAATCAGATCAAGGACCCTGGGAATGTCTGGAGAGTTAGAGAGTAAAAAAAGAAGACTAGAGAATTGACCTCCCTTCCCCCCCTCCTTTTTTTTTTTCCTGAAAAGATAACCATGAATTGCCAGCAATGGCGATAGATGGTGAAACTGAAAATAAAGCAGAGGGAGTTGAGAGCGGAGCTGGGCTGGCAGAGAGCAGAGTCGAGGCAGGTAAGCCCTCAGGGAATAAAGGCAGCCACTGTGTCAAGGAGAAAGTTAATTTGGGCATTGTTGTGGGAGACAGTAGGGCATAAAAATTCAAGATTATTTTTAAAGATACAAGATGGGAAGCATCTGAGAAAGGAACTAAGAAGGATAAGCAAGAGGTGATAAAACTCATATCCCTTATTTACGGGAAATCATCTCTTTTTTATTATTTTCTCCATCCACCCCCAGCATTTTCATCTGTTTCCGGATTTCTCCTATTTTATAATATTATTTCATCCTGTTTTGCCTCATTTTATCCTTCTGTCCTGTTTCATGGATGATTTTTAAAATTACCTTTTAATTTTCCTATTCAAAAATATGTTCCTGGCATCACTCATTTTCAATAAACGTTTGTTGTTTTCTAAAGTCTTTTTGTATCACATCCTATTCTTGGGCGTAGGTACAAAATCATATCTTACTTCTCTGAGGTTTTAAAAATTGTCTTTTCAATTCAACATTATTGAAGTATAATTAAAATACAAAATAATACACCCACCCACTTTAAGTGTATAGTTCATTGTATTTAACAAACATAAACCTGTGTAACCATCAAAATCAAGATATACAATATTTTTGCCAATTCAAAAAGATACCTGGTGTGCTTTTTTTTAAAGTTATTTATTTTGAGAGAGAGAGTGTGTTTGTGAGTGGGGGAGGGACACACACACACAGAGAGAGAGAGAGAGAGAGAGAGAGAAAGAGAAAGAATCCCAAGCAGGATTTGCACTGTCAGTGCAGTGCCTGATGTGGGGCTTGAACTCATGAGCCATGAGATTGCGACCTGAGCTGTGATCAAGAGTCAGATGCTTAACCGGCTGAGCCACAGAGGCTCCCCACTTTGTGTGACTTTTAATCAAAAGGCTGCAGGGCGCCTGGGTGGCTCAGTCGGTTAAGCAGCCGACTTCGGCTCAGGTCATGATCTCACGGTCCATGAGTTCGAGCCCCGCGTCGGGCTCTGTGCTGACAGCTCAGAGCCTGGAGCCTGTTTCAGATTCTGTGTCTCCCTCTCTCTGACCCTCCCCCGTTCATGCTCTGTCTCTCTCTGTCTCAAAAATAAGTAAACGTTAAAAAAAAAAATTAAAAAAAAAAAAGGCTGGTACCTACTTCTTCTAACCACCTCTCTCCCTTTCAGCCCCCTCGCCCCATTTTTGAGTGACGTTTTATCCTTTGGAAGGAACAAGGCTATGATATAGCAACTACTGTCTGTGTCTCCTGTGTGTCTATTGTTACAAATTTATTTGGAGACGTCAGATGCATTGATTTTCTATAATAAAATTTCTTAATCAGGGTTCCCCAAAAGTAAACAAAAGATGAAACACACACACAAAACCTTCCCTTTCAAAGTTACCCCCACCGCCATCACCACCAACTTTAGCCCCTGGTAATCACTAATCTACTTTCTGTCGTCCTGCACTATTCTGCCTGCTCTTGAACCTTATATAAATGGGTTTTTATGACTGGTTCCTTTCATTAAGCATGTGTTTGAGATTAACTCACATTATGTGTTATTAGTAGCTAATTCCTTTTCGTTGCTGAGTAGTATTCCATAGTATGAATACACAAAATGTTTATCCATTCACCTGTAGGTGGACATTTCGGTGGCTTCCAGATTGGGGCTAATATAAATAAAGCTACTATGATGTTCAAGTCTTTATGTAGACATATTTTTTTAAAAATCTTATCAGGGGACACCTGGATGGCTCAGTTGGTTAAGCATCTGACTTTGGCTCAGGTCCTGATCTCAGAGTTCGTGGGTTTGAGCCCTGCATCAGGTTCTGTGCTGAAAATTCAGAGCCTAGAGCCTCCTTCAGATTCTGTGTCTCCCTCGCCTTCCTCTTTCTTTCTCTCTCTCTGCCCCTCCCTTGCTCTCACTCTCTCAAAAATAAATAAACATTTAAAAAAATGTTATCAAGTAGGGGCACCTGGGTGGCTCAGTTGGCTAAGTTTCTGACTCTTGGTTTCTGCTCAGTCATGATCTCTTGGTTTGTGACTTCGATCCCCCCCTGAGGTTCTGTGCTGACAGCATGGAGCCTGCTTGGGATTCTCTCTCTCCCTCTCTCTCTGCTCCTCCCCTGCTTGTGTTCTCTCTCTAAAAATAAATAAACATTTTAAAAAAGTAAAAAAAGTAAAAATCTTATCAGATAAATACATAAGAGTACAATTCTGGGTTGGATAGAGTACGTTTAACTATAAGAAACTTTCAACTTTGTTTTTTATTTTTATACTTCCATCAGAAATCTAAGAGCTTAAAATTAAAAAAAATTAATGTTTATTATTTATTTTTGAGAGAGAGAGAGTGCAAACAGGGGAGGGGCAGACAGAGAGGGAGATAGAATTAGAAGCAGGCTCCAGGCTCTGAGCTGTCAGCACAGAGTCCGACATGGGGTTAGAACCCACACACTGAGAGGCCATGACCTGAGCCAAAGTCAGGAGCTCAACCAACCAAGCCACCCTGGTGCCCCCAGAAATCTAAGAGAGTTTTAGTTTATTTACAGAATTTGTTGAGTATTCTCATTGCGTTCTCTCTGCTTCTTCTTCATCCATTTTATGTGTGTTATATTTTTTTCTCAGTCTTTCACAGTAGCAGCTTTTTTTCAAATATCTGGTGATCTTTGGTTGCCTGTACTCATTTAAGAGTGTGATACCCGATCAACTGAGTGGGACGTCGGTGCATACGTAGAGTTCGTGGACTTGGGCATTTCACTGAGGAACCCAATTGTCAATATCTGCATTGGTTTGTTTGTTTTCATTTCCCCTCTTGGGCCAATTAGTTCCTTGGAAGAGGAATCCTCCAATACTCTTCCCCAGACAGTTTTTCATTGGAATGGGTAAGAGAGGGTATTGAGAGAAAACTCTATTTCCACCTGTTGTAGGAAAAAACAAACAAACAGTTCTTCTTTACCATGAGTTTCTTTCCCTGTGAGTCTCCTTTACACTCACAAAGAACACTTCACTTCTGACCTTCTGGCATCAAAGTGTTGTAGGTTATTCCCTCATCAAGCAATTCTCTGTGACATCACCCGCATGCCCTATAATTCAACTTCATTCTGATACTGTCTTCCTGGAGACAGTGGTCCAGTTCCACAGTGTAAGGGCTCAGTCTCACAAGACTGCTCCCACCCTACTTCAGATGCCAATGGCAAGTAGTAGGTGGCCAGATTACTCACAACTTCTGTCAGATTTGGTGACAAAACAGAGTTTCTCATAACTACCCCTTCAGGGGCAATTGATTTGCTAGAGTAGGTCACAGAACTCCAAGAAACACTTAGGTTTACCATTTTATCAGAGGATATGATAAAGATACAGAGGCAACAGCCAGATAAAGAGATAATAAGGTGAGGCATGCGAGGGTCCTGAGCCCAGGAGCTTCTATTCCCATGGAGCCGGGGTTATGTCACCTTATAGATGTTATGTTCACCAGCGTGGAAGCTCTCTGAACCCCATACTTCTGGGATTTTTATGGAGGTTTCATCCCATGGGCATGATGGATGGAGTTAATGACTCCCTTTTCAGCCCGTCTCCCTTCTCAAGAGGGTGGGAGGGTGCTGAAACTTCCAAGCTTCTTATCATGGCTTGCTCTTTCCAGTGACCAGCTCCCATGAGCCTGCTCAGAGTCACTTCATTAGAACAAAAGATGTTCCTAGGGCTTTTATCACTTGGGAATTTATAAGGACTTAAGATCCTTATGTCAGAGGCAGAGTCAAAGATCAAATGTCAGAATAAGAGATGTTCCTAGTGTTCTTATTACTTCGGAAAATATCAGGGCTTTAGAAGCTCTGTGACAGAAAATAGGGCAGATAGAGGGATACAGGTATAGATACAGATACAGACTTAGATATATATCCTATTATCTCACAGAGGGTAACTCGGTTGTATGAAATAGGGGAGAAAATATGGGGCAAAAGGAGTATCTGAATCATCTATAGATACTCAGGTACTTTTCCAGTTTTCAGGCTTCCCCACACCTCCACTTGGAATAATAAAGTATGACTTTGTCACCAATTCATAGGGCTTTTGGGATTCTTAAATGAGGATCAGCATTTTTTTTTTTTTTTCTGTTTTCTCACTGCTGACTTTGGTTCACTTTCCCAAAGCCCATGAAGTTACCAGTAGCTTTTGCTATCCACCTTCCAAAACGCCATTTCTATGGTTTCCTTTCTCCTCATTATTGTGAATCTATGCCTTCTTTATCCTCCTTTTATTTTATTAGAATTTTTAGAACAATAACAACAACAAAAACAAACAAGGTAAAAGAATGACATCTATCTGTAATGATCAATTTCAGTGATTTTTCATTAACATCTCAGATAGTCCAAATTCACTTTTAGTCTGCCCTTCCTTCCCATTTCTTAGTATCAAGTCCCTCCGCTAACTGGAGCTAGAAATAGAAAAGACATTGAAAGTATGTCAGTTGCCCCATGTCAGGCTCCACATTGGGCACGGAGTCTGCTTAAGATGCTCTCTTTCCCTCTCCCTCTGCCTCTCCTCCACGCACACACATGCTCTCTCTCTCTAAAAAAACAAAACAAAACACAAACAAACAAACAAAAACACTTAAAAAAATATGTCTATGTCCAAAACTCTTATAAGTTTCCAGTAAAAAGGAGGTGATGTACTTGTTTATTTCTGTGATAGTTAAGAGCCTGGCTCTTTCACAGAAAACAAACAAACAAACAAACAAACAAAAGACTTAGGGGAAGAGATAGGGCTCTCTTACTCCACTCTTGTTCCTCTCTTGTCCCTAGTCTCTTGAGATTATTAAATTCTATGGCAGAAAGTTTGTACCAACCTTCTTGTGTTGTCTTCAAGGACTCGCTCGTCTCTCTGATCTCAAAGGTTTTGTATATAAGCTGAATTGGCATGCACAAAAGGTCCTGTAATTCTAAATCATACAGAGTACTAGACCTTGTGTCTGAGAAGGCATTGGACCAGGTGTCTCCCTTTATATGGGACATAGACTTAAAACTTGTCATGTGGCCTGCCATTGACATATAGCGGACAGAACAAGTGTGACTTCCATTACACGTAGGTTTGACACTTCTCAAAGTATTCCAAAGCTTGATCTCCAACTCCAGAGTAAATAAAACTAAGGGAAAATAAAAATAGCTATTGATTTTAGAGGACCCAGAGGCCAAAGGAGGAAAAATCCAAAGGCCCCAAACAGATAGCTACTAGTAAAATAGAATGCCTGGAAGAGAAAGATAACAAAATTAAACAACCAGCATAATAAGATTATGTAAGACATTAAATTATGGAATCAAAACATTTTAAATTGAAACAACGTGACTTTTGCCGCAATGACTTCAGTAGATGAGTTAAAAGAGAGTGGAGCTCATTATGGCCCAACTGGATGTTTAGGAAGATTATACAGAAGAAATTAAAATTGAATAAGAAATTAAAATTTAATTATTCAAAATTAAAGAGATATGAAAATCATAATAGACTTGGATAATTTATCCAAGTGATTTATTATGTAAGTAATAAGAGTTCATAACGAGAAAAAAAGAACAGATTTAAACAAAGATATAATTAAAGAATAATTAGACATCCTCTAGTACTGAATACGTATGGAGAGAAAATAACTACCATTCGTCTATCTTGAATTTCAGAAAAGATATAATTCATCCATCCTAACAAAATAAAAAGTCATATACTTCATCTGAGAAAAACCTGGAAGACAATTTCCAGATATACAAGCAATTAATTAGACCTCAAAGTAAAGGGAATTTTAGGGGCAAGTCCAAAAGTGATAGCTGATGATGGAATGATTATGTTTACCTTTAATTTCCAGGGTCAGAGAACCCTAAGTACTTTTCCAGTTCTGTGTAGTCTGGAAGTGACCAGGAGGGAATATTTGATCATCCATCTATCGTTTGATCTTACACTGTATGGTTTTAATGTCCCTTTACCTTTCCTTCGTGTTTCTGTTCTTTGCTACATTGATCGTGTTTTCTTCTATTCTTTGACTAAACTCCCAAACCCTATGATAATTTGTTTCTTTAAACATCTATTAATTACTTATTTGATAACTAAGGTTCCCTTTTTTTAATGTCTATTTATTTTTGAGAGAGACTGAAACAGAATGCGAGCGGGTTAGGGGCAGAGAGAGAGGGAGACGCAGAATCCGAAGCAGGATCCAGGCTCTGAGCTGTCAGCACAGAGCCCGACACGGGGCTCGAACTCTCGAGCTGTGAGATCATGACCTGAGCCAAAGTCAGAGGCTCAACCAACTGAGCCACCCAGGCGCCCCTAAAAGGTTCTTTTAAGCACTCCATATGTGGGGAGCATCTCTTCCCAAGCCTGCATGCTAGTAGGAGATGCTTTTCCCTCCTACAATAGTGAGCACAAAGGCATCTTGAGGAAATGAGAGAATGATTATAATAATAGCTAACATTTCTTGAGCATCCATTCTTTGTGATTTTATCTAATTTAATCCTCATAAAACTCAAATTAAAAATTAAAGATTCTATTAAGTTGCAGGGTTTCCAGGTAAACTAACATTGGTCTACATAGAAAAGCCAAAATATGCCAAAACAGTCTACAAAATGAAGAAGTTATAAAGTTTTCTGGCTCTTCTGATGTTCTTAGAGACATGATCCCTGGGTTCTGAACTTTTTTTTTAATCCTGAGACTGCTGTTTACCAATTCTCCACCCTTAAATTATGGTTATATCTGTCCAAGAAACTCAAACTACAACAGAGACTCACCAATATATTATGGCACCTCCTCATTTCAAAAGTGTGATGTCCATTTCTATAAACTAACTACAGAATTGCATCATCTCTTATTTTGAAATCTCTGCTTCACAGAAATCTTTATTTTTTTTTTTCTTTTTAAGCTTATTCAGGCATTTCCTTAAACAAGGAACTAGTTCTCCATTGAGTAACATAAAACATTTTTTACCTCAAATGAGTTTTAATCTTAAAAGTACATATGGTAAGTATTTTACACATATATAGGTATCATTTTAATAGGGGTATTCCATTAAACTTTAAATTGTTATTGTGACATTAATATAATTTACTAGAAAAGTTTGACTATGTTAAAGTTATTAATCTCCTGATATAAATTATAGATTACCAAGAACTCATCTTTGGCAACAGAACAGTGGATTACATTCAACAAAGCATAATACAACAATGGGAGAAAAATGTAACACTATACATGAATATATGTAATAATATCTCAAATGAGCATATCAGTTTCAAAAATATGACAGAAGACACATTACACGAGCTGAACAACTTCACTGCAAAATACTGTGAAGACTTAAAGGAGGAGGAAAATTGTGAGTGAAATGGTTTCATATAGTCTCCTCAGTAACCGGGTTCTCCATTTTCCCCTCTAATCTTTACTGGGTTCAAAATCTTGGAATATATCTGAAATAAAGAAAACATGAAAATACTGTAATCATTTACACATTCTTCTATTAAAAAAGCATTTCTTTGTCTTTTATGACTTAGTTTCTTTATGTGTTTAATTATTATTTTTATCAAACTAATCCTTCTCCTTCTTCCTCACTCTTTCTTGGGTTAGATTCCATTTGTTTGTTTTTGCAATTCCTTCTTCCTTTTTTTACACTCACATTTTACACTCACACTTTAATGGAGTTTAGCTCTAATGGAATTTAGCTGGGTGTATGGAAGATAAATGTTCTGTCTTCATGCATGTCTGAAAAGGTCTTTATTTTGGCGAGGTATAAATTCAAAGGTTAAAGATTAGTTTCTTAGAGAGTATGACAAGAGTTGCCTCACTGTTTTTAGCAAACAATGTTGTTGATGAGAAGTCTGCTCCCAGTGTAATTTCATGCCGTAAAAATGACCTGATTTTAGCTTTTAAAGATATTTTATTCATTTGGGGAGCTGAAACTTTAGGATATTCTGGGTATGAGTGCTTTTTAATCATTTATTTGCTGTGCACTCTCTGGCCTTCTCAATCTGAAAGTTTGTCTTTCAAATTTAGGAAAAATATACTCTGTGACTTATAGGTTTATTTTTCCTCCACTCTATTTCCTGTTCTTTCCATGACTTCTCTTTTTCAAATATTAAGATTTGCAGATTAGCATCTTTTCTCTGTATTTTCTGTCTTTTTTAGGTTTTAGATTCTTTTTTAAAATCTTTCTACTGATTATTATTTCAACAATCATATTTTTAATCTGATAAACCCTTATATGATTCTTGAGAGTTCTAGTTTTTGTAGCATCCTGTTTGTACCTTACATAGATAATATCTTTTGGAGTCCTGTAAGTATATTAATTAGAGGAGTATTTTAAAATACCACTCTCCTCTTTCCTAAATTCTTTTTTGGGAGAAAGGAGGTAGTTTTTCCTTTCCTTTCCTTTCCTTTCCTTTCCTTTCCTTTCCTTTCTTTTTCATCATCTTTTTTTTTCATAAAAATTATATTTCATGTGTTGGGGCTCTTATATACCTTATGATCCTTGCTAAGAAGAAATAAGGCAGTTGGGGTGGGTTGACTCTACTGTTATTTAAGACAATAGTGTTCCCATTAGATCTCTGTGAAAGCAGGAAATCTGTCAGGATATTTTAAGGGTGAAAGACAAAGATGGAGTATATGAAATTTCCTTTTCAAATGAGGCTGAATATAAAGGGTGATACAAGTAATCACAGTGGAAACTCTGAGAGGACCCATATCCTTTCTTCTCCCGAAAATTCTATAACCTCTGATGAATTTTTCTTCCCTCTCTTCTTCACTGTTTCCTTTCTTATCTTCTTTCATTAAAAGAAAAAAAAAAAGGAATAAAGGAAATCACTTCACTCTATGTGTCAACACACCTTTGAAAATATAAAGTTTTATGCATAACCTTTATAACTAACTATCCCTTGTCTTGAGTAACACATGATATAAGAAGAAGACAAGTAAACAAAAAATTATAATTCAGTGTAATAAGTGCCTGTAAGCATAAATATAGTGTAAGAAACAATATAGTTGGAGAAAACAGTCCAGACTGGATGGGTGTATAATATTCAATGCCGGGAGAGGAGGCATATTGCAATAAAATTAGTGAGGGATAGCAGGGGGTGCTCGGAAAATTCAAGGTATTCAAAGTGAATGGCTGACAGGGAGCTAAATAAACTAATGGATAAAATTAGAATGTCATGAGTGTTCCCATAAATAATGGGGAGAGTTTGAATTTTAATCTGAAAGCTACAGAAAAATATTGGACCACTTAAAACAGAGTCTTATAGAAAGATCATTGGAAACAGTGAGGTGATAGGGTTTCCACAACAAAAATAATAATAAATACAATACAATACAATACAATACAATACAATACAATACAATGGACCAGGGTCTTGTTGCAGCCTTCCAAACATGCTTAAGTTTTCTCTGAGTGTTTTTAATAATCCCTTCATCATTTTTCTTCGTCTATAACTATGATTTTCTTTGTCTTCAGAGTATTCCAGATCCAAATCCCGTTCCATTTCAGATTGCAGTCTCTTCCTTCTCTCATATTGTAAGCAATCATCTCACTCAATATATAACTTCTGTTAGTCATTTCAATATGTAATGCAAATGATTGTAAATTCTGATATATATACTAATCTATAGTATATCTGTGCATACCTATTATGCATATGTGTGTGTCAATATCACATCTTTAATAGACTTTCCTCATTTGTTTTTCAGATGTTGGATTTCATTTATGCTTGGATTCGTGGATGTGACATGAAGATAGCGGAAGCAAACTGGTGCAGCCACTCTGGAAACAGTGTGGAGGTTCCTCAAAAAATTAAAAATAGATCTACACTATGACCCAGCAATAACACTGCTAGGAATTTACCCAAGGGGTATAGGAGTGCTGATGCACAGGGGCACTTGTACCCCAATGTTTATAGCAGCACTTTCAACAATAGCCAAATTATGGAAAGAGACTAAATGTCCATCAACTGATGAATGGATAAAGAAGTTGTGGTTTATATACACAATGGAACACTTGGCAATGAGATAGAATGAATGAATATGGCCTTTTGTAGCAACGTGGATGGGACTGGAGAGTGTTATGCTAAGTGAAATAAGTCATACAGAGAAAAGACAGATACCATATGTTTTCACTCTTATGTGGATCCTGAGAAACTTAACAGAAGACCATGGGGGAGGGGAAGAAAAAAAAATGGTTAGAGAGGGAGGGAGCCAAAACATAAGAGACTCCTAAAAACTGAGAACAAACTGAGGGTTTATGGGGGGTGGGAGGGAGGGGTGGGATGGTGATGGGTATTGAGGAGGGCACCTGTTGGGATGAGCACTGGGTGTTGTATGGAAAACAATTTGACAATAAATTTCATAATAAAAAAATTAATAAAAAAATAAAAGAATAAAATTATTGTCAAAAATGACACAAAATGATGATTCTATATATTTTGTACTCACTAAAATGTGCTTATCACCATTCTTATTTAACATTGCCCCAGTATTCTAGCAAGTGAAGAGGAGAAAAGTTAAAAGATTAGTGATAATTGATTATAAATGACAAAATATTAATTGTGGATTTGTAGAAAAAGTGACATTAAAAAAATGACTGAAAGTTATGTTGGCCAATCTCATGACAAATATCCAAGACATATACCTTATTATACACAAATGAAAAACTGTTAGAAAAGCAAATCATTCCAATGAGAGAAAAGGTATTGCCCAACATAACAAATATATAAAACTCAGATGAAAAATTTAATAGGGGACATGAAATGATGAAGATTTAAAATTGTAGTAAAAGATGGCAAGATGAACAAAAGGAGTAACGTAATTTATTCTTAGATAGAAATTTCAGTGTCTAAACGTATTACTCCTCTCATATTCATCAATAAATTAAATGTAATCAAAATAAAAATTCTGGAAAACATCCATTAGAATTAATATTACTTTTTCAATTTTTATGTGTAAGAAAATTGAATTCTTTTTGGATGTAGTCCCATGTTGATTCTGGCTAAGTGGACTAGTTTCATTAACATCACATGTATTTCCTACCATTTTCTACAGTAAATATGTGTTGTTTCTGATATTTAAAAATAAGTTCAATTAATAAATAAAAGTGAACATCTGAGGTGTGCTATGTTTTATAATCATGTAATCAACCTTTTTCCCCAGACCGCTACATATTTCCATCGATGAGAAATCTATGAGAGCTTTCTCAAGATAATAAAGCTGATACTTCAGGAATTTATGATCTAGCCCTTATCTTCTTTCTTGCTCTTTTGGTGAAAATATCCTTACTGATTCATGACAATTAAGTTTTACATATGAAAAAAGTTAATTGCACACTTAATAAGAAAATTGTGTGTAACAAATCTTCTGAGTGTTACAAATACTCTGCTGGTGAGATTATGGAGGAACAGGCAACTCATACGTGACTGGTAGAACTGAAAGATGATGAGATCCCCAGTGAGGAGCCTTTTGCAAAATGACATATGCATTTACTCTTTGACCCTGAAATTCTACTTTTAAGAATCTATACCCAAAATAGAATGACAAACCAAAAATCTTATACTCAAAGTAGAGTGACAAACAAAAAGATACGCATAAGGCTATTCCTAACAGCATTGTTGGTTCTTTGCCATAAGAAAAGTACCAGCAACCCAAATGTGCACCCATAGGTGACTGATCGAATAAACTCTGTACATGCATAAAGTAAAGTAATATGCCACTTAAAAATGATATAAAAGAGCCCATTTCTTATATTGTCATAGATCGTCTTCAAGAGATATTATTAAATGAAAACAGCAAGGAGGAGAACAAAATTTATAGTAGATAGCCTTTTGCTTAGGAAATTGTGGGGAGGGCTACAATTTAAATACATACTTGCATACACACATACTTATGGGTAATTTTCTTACAATTTTTAGAAGAAAAAAATTATAGGGGCACCTGGGTGCCTCAGTCGGTTGAATGTTCGACTTTAGCTCGGGTCACGATCTCAAGATCCGTGGGTTCGAGCCCCGCATTAGGCTCTGTGTTGATAGCTGGGAGCCTAGAGCCTGCTTCAGATTCTGTGTCTCCTTCTCTCTCTCTCTCTCTCTCCCCCTCTCCCACTCACGCTCTGTCTCTGTCTCTCAAAAATGAATATATGGAGAACAAACTGAAGGTTAAGGGAGGGTTGTGGGAAGGGGGATGGGCTAAATGAGTAAGGGGCACTAAGGAATCTACTCCTGAAATCATTGTTGCACTATATGCTAATTTGGATGTAAATTTAAAAAAAAATAAAAAATTAAATTGAAAAAATGAATAAACATTAAAAAATTGTTTTTTAGTAAAAAAAAATTTTAGGGTAAACCACAACTAATGAAGGAAGGGGATAGGAGAAATAATAAAAGCTAGATTTACATGATAGTTTTGGTTTTTTTAGACCTACAGATATTTTATATAAGCCATAAAAAGGCAATTCCTGTGTGCCTGCGTGGCTCAGGCGGTTAAGCATCTGACTCTTGATTTCAGCCCAGGTCATGATTTCACAGTTCGTGAGTTCGAGCCCCACATCAGGCTCTGCACTGACAGCAGGAGCCTGTTTGGGATTCTGTCTCTCTCTGTCTCTTTGCCCCTCTCCCACTTGCTCTCTATGTCTCTCTCAAAATAAATAAAAATAAACAAAAAAATAAATAAAAAACAATTCCTAAAGAAAAAAAGCACCAAACTAAAGTAAATAATCTTAAATATATACCAATTTTGCAGCATAAACACCAAGATAAGAATTGTTTTAAGTGATATTAAAATATAGTATTTGACTATACCTGCCTGGTGAGATATGTCATAAGGAAAAAATGAGAGAATTGTGAATTTACTGAATATATGCCAATGAGAGGTAAGATACTGACAACAGGCCAGATATAATCTGATTTGTCTGGCAAATTGGCATAGTTGAATTTTCTGGGTATTTTAGGGGAATAAGGACTTGAAAGGTAGGTTAAATTATAGGTAAATGAAAGATGTATTTTCACACATACACATTTGATTTTTGTTCCAGTGAAAATTTGATTCTGCTGCATTTGCAAATGCAACCCTTCAGAATCATAGAAGACTAAGATATTATCACACGTGCTTTATTCTAGTCATGCTAGGACAATTTATTAGAAAATATATTCATAGAAATGATTCTACTACAAGACCTGTGATGGAACAAAACACTTTTCTTATCTTCAGGACTACTGAAGTGTCCTTCACAATAGTAATAATAATAACCACAAAAATATAACATACTTATTACGATTTTGCTCACCAATTACAATGTGGTGGAATTTTTTCCCCCATATCACCAAGCAATTGGACACTATCTGGGTGTCCTACAGTTCAACTCAATTCTTTTCTTTTGTTTCTTTTCTTTTCTTTTTTTTTTAACTCAGTTCTGACACTGTCCTGAGGTATCATCAGATCCCACAGGTTAGGGGCTCAGTCCCACAAGACTGCCTCTACTCCAGATGCTAATTGCAAGCCTGGACTGTTACCTGTGGTTCTGATTGATTTGCTATAAATCAAAGGGTGCCTCAATCCCCTTATTGGCTTCCAATAAACTTGTTGGAGGGGTTCACAGAACTCAGGAAATCAGTTTATTTGCTAGATTACTGGTGTATTACAAAGAATATTAAAGAATACAAATCAACAGCCAGATGGAGACATGCATACGGCCAGGTCCCGACCAAATGAGCTTCTGTTCCTGTGGCATTTGGGGTTGGGGCCAGGCATAATGGCAGGTAGAAACTTTCTGATTTACCAACCCAGAAGCTCTCAAACTCCTTCCTTTTGGGTTTTTACAGAGACTTCACTGCATTGGCAGGCTTAATTAAATCATTGGCCATTGGTATATTCAATCTCCTCTGCGGAAGTCCAGGGATGGGGCTGAAAGTTCCAACCCTCATTTCGTGGTTGGTTTCCCTGGCACCCCCCCCCCCCCCCCCCCCGCCCCGCCAGGCTTGGGGATTTCCTCAAGACAACTCATTAACATAAACTCTGTCAAGCCTTCCTGGTTGAAAGGAACTTGTTACAAATAACAAAATACCCATCTTACCTTTAGGGCTCTGAAGTGGCTTGATTTCAGGAATTGAAGACCAGAGACCAAAAGTTATAATAAAAGATGTTCCCATTATATTTATCACTTAGGAAATTCCAAGGAGTTTAGGAGCTGTAAGCCAGAAACTGTAGATGGAAGACCAAAATACATATTTATTTTAAACCACAGTATCACACTTAAAAATAATATTCATGAAAAATGTGCATTAACAAACTGAAGGTCTCTAAAGACACTTTCAGTTTTTAGTAATGACAGGCTATGTTAGCATAAAAATCTGAAAAATACTAAAAGCTAATTAAAAATTGTAAAATTCTTAAAAGTAACAGTAAAGGGACTTCAGTCACACTTAAGGTCACCATTGATCATAAACTGCCAATTAACTAGGCAATTTATAGTCCTGGAGCATTTTACAGTATAGATATCTAATGCCTCTTGAAAATGCTCTCATCTTTAACCTCCCCCATTGTGGTCATATTGCTTCTTGACTAGTTTTCTATCTCTTTGGACTCTCTCTCTCTCTCTCTCTCTCTCTCTCTCTGTCTCCAATGTTTTTCTTTGAAGTTCTATTTTAGACCTTTGTCTTTTTACATATGCCCTTTTCTTCATATGCCAAATATATTAACATTTATTTAAATGTGAATGAAGGCCACATCATTATCTCAAGTAGACCTCACTCCTAACCTCTAGAGCAAGCTTTTTATCTACCCAATTGAACAGTTTTCTCTGATTAATCACAAAAAAAAAAGACAAAATAAAGATAAATGTGTTATACCAACTCCTATATATCAGTGTAGAAATATGAGAAGCATTGTGCTTCCTACCTCAATACCCCCTCCTCTAGTAAAACCAAATAATTTCCATTTTAGGAACTTTATTCTATTCTAACTCTATTCTATTCTATTCTATTCTCCATGTTAGCTCATTCTAGGTCCTAATCCTCTTACCACCAATAATGCGGTTTTCCATATCTCTGCCATCCTAACTCCTATTTATTAGATTAATCTTTCTATAGAACATGAGAAAATTTCAAATCCCTAGTCAATGAGCTTTTTAGCATATTTTATAAGGACTTTAATTATATACCATGACATCAATACATAGAACTATGCCTAAGCATATTAAGTTATATAAACTTAATATGTCCACGATCAGTCCACGATCTGGACACATGACCCTCTTACTCTTTAATGTCTTTATACTATTTGCATAGCAAACCATTCGTCTGAGATAACTCACACCTCCTTAATGTTTTCAGTTATTCCCTATTTTCCCACGTACGCTCCTCGCGTAAAATAGTTTTGATGTTGAGGCATCTGACTGGTGCAGTTGGAAGAACATGTGACTCTCGGTCTTGGTGTTGTGAGTTTGAACCCTATGTTAGGTGTAGAGATTACTAAAAAAAATAAACTTAAAAACATTAGTGTTTATGTCTTCCATCCCTTTGTCTCCTCTCCCAGAATATTCTGCATATCTTGCATATAAAGCCCTCAATCATATGGGAAAGAAACAAATCCCCAATGCTATCATGTACCACATGGCTTCATAATGTAAGTTCCTATCATGCTTGCTTTTCTAAAACCCACCAAATAGATATCTTACCTCCAAGCCTTTGTCTGTGTTGCTCCTTGCAACATATTATATTTAATATTATATTGATATTTTCCTGATTAATTCCTAATCATCCTTCCATACCTAGCGAAGGTGATTTAATGGTATTGGAACATCTCGAAATCCTGTAGCCAATCAAAATAAACTTAAGTCACATTGTTACTGCTTAAGAGAAGAAACAGAGTGATGACCTTTGCAACAGCAACAGAAAGAAAAAAAAAATGCTATATTTCACTTTTGGTTTCTAAATAAAGAAGATTTTTATGTATTTTAATTTTACATATCTATCTTCCTTCCATCCACTTCAGGCAAGCTGCTTGCTGATTATAAACAAATACCTAGATACAATTTTGGTTGCTAATACTTGAACTCTTAAGAGAGAGAAACATAGAACATGCATTTAAGTTCAGTCCAGGAAATGTTTGGTATATGTTTGCCTCACTCAGTCTAGCAGAATCCTTTAGAAATACTTGTGGTTTCTCAAAGGATGGTTAAGACACTTACTCAAGGTAGTATGAAATTTGGGGGGATTAGCACAGAGGACGCCTTTGATGACTCAGTCGTTTTCTCATAACAACTATCTTAATTTTGTCTGTATATAGTTTAGAATAAGTAGAGAGGAGAACAAATATTTAAGGCTAGGTTAAAAGGGAATATGTACACAAATTTTTGGAAATGAATTCGTATTGCTTTCGAATACAGTAAGTGAACAAAATAATTTTCTTTGGGGTATTAAAACTAGCAATTTTCTTTTCTTTTCTTTTCTTTTCTTTTCTTTTCTTTTCTTTTTTTCTTTACTTTCTTTTCTTTTTTACAGATTAGAAATGTTTATACTTAATGATGTAATGTGATTAATGTAATGGATCGGTGTGATATCTGTGGAAAGGAAAGGTAATCATTGTTTCTGCACATTAAATTATGACATGGACCTTGAGAGTTGATATGCCCCTGAGGAAGAACAGTGAAAGTGTATTACTGGCTTTGCTAACTGAAATCAGACTGCTTGTGATTGGTCTTATTGACAGGAAGAGCGAAAATGGCATTTGCCAGGTCAGTAGCTGCATTCCAAACACCAGGGGTGTATTGAATTCGCTGAAGCAATGAAACCACATCGGGTACAGCAACTCCAATTGGAATAATCATCCCCAGGTGGTTACAAAACCCTCTGGTCATTCTCTAAGATCCATCTATCTTCTTCACGGGCCAAATAGGAAAAATGAGATGGGCATTAGCACCCCTGCATTTTTTACGTCCCTCATGGTGGGTAGTACTAATCTGTGCAATTCTTCCAGGAATGTGGTATTATTTTTGGTTTACTATTTCCTAGGTGCAGGCAGTTCTAGTAGCTTCCACCATAATAGCCCTCATTCCACAAGTCCAGGAACCTATGTGGGGAGTTTGCCAGCTGCTGAGTATATCTATTCCAATTGTACATTCCAGAAAAGGAAAATAACCACAGGAAGGGTTTGGAGACCCACCCAGTCCACTGTGAGAGGGATCTGAGCTAAAACTCCATTGATCATCTGATCTGCATAAGCCCCTACTCTGACTGGTGGGTTATAGTGATGTCTTGGGTCTCCTGGAATTAGTTCCGAGCCAGTGTCCAACAGACAGTCTTTGAAAGTTCTGATTATTTCCTTTTGCGCAGTGCACAGTTACCCTAGTTAAAGGCTGTAGGTCTCATTGAGGAAGGTTGGGGAAAAGATTAACAGTATAAATTTTAGACAATATACCGAAACCCTTCCTAATGGGGACCGGTCCTCCTTTTCATTCTTGGTCTGTAAACTGGCTTAAGTCTGGAAATCGATTGAAGAACCATGACTCTATATTTTAATGATCCAGGTAGACTTTGGTTCACTTGACCTAGAACTTTTCTGCTTATACTGATCGAGTGACGACTTAGTAGGCTTCCCATCTGTTTCACTTCTAGGAACACCTTAGTTAATTGTGCAAGGCCACAGGTCTATGTGAGTCAGAGTATTCTGGTGGCTGCTTTGGCTGTGCTGTCCGTTATAGTAACAACATTCAGCTTTCCTTTGCAGTTGAATGTTGCCATTCGGCCACTGCCACTTTGGATCCAATTAGCCTCCTTGCTTTTATTCCCAATTCAGTGACTGCAATTCCTACAGTAAGTCTAGTTTACAGAGAAGAGTGATCTCAGCGTCCTTCAAGGATGCTAGGGACTCCCCTCACAAATTTATCTCTCATGGTGAAGGGTATGTATGTCTTCCAGACCCTCCCAGTGTGGGTGAGTAGGTTTTAAATAACAAATCCACTCTAACATTCCAACCTCCTTCAGCTTTTCCTACATTAAACTAACACAGCTCTAGTATTTCCAATGTTCTCACGACAGGCCACCTTTTGGTCCATATTTTAGTCAACCAACTAAACAAATTGTTAGAGTCTTTTCTAACTCTCCAAACTGCAATATTAAATGCAGAATCTCTGCTTAGTGACCTCATATTAATAAATTTGACCCAATCCAACTTCATGTTCCTTTTATCTAATGGGAAAATCCCACAGCCTTAGTATTCATTCCCACACATGCTTCCCAGATTTTCATCTGCATAAATTAGAAAACTCCAGTTGTTTTTTTGAAGTAGAGCTCACCTTCTCATGGATCTTACTTTGTACCGTTAGGCACCTTCTGGGACTTGAGTCTTGTTATAAGTTTAGAAGTAAGGAAGAGTGAAAGGGAGGTCCTGAGGATATTCAGAATTGTCTTGCTGAGCAGCTGTCTCAGGGAGTCTGTACAGTGTCCTCAGCATCGTAGGGTTAATCCTCTCAGAAGGGGATAGAGAGGCTACTCCCACTGAGGGTGAAAGGCTGCTCCCTCTGGGGATGGGGAGATCTCTTCCAGTGGTAAATAAGATCCATCAGAATTTAGAGGCTCAATATCCCCAGCTTCACCAGGATATTCCCACATGTCCCCATTCCAACTTTCAGGACTCCATTCTTCCTCACTCAACGCTCTCTCTTTAACAGTAGATACTCTTTGAAGCTGGGACTTCAATATCTGTAGTAATTCAATAATCATAGGATGAGATTCTAGGTTGGATTTTCAACAATCTCGACCCTGTGTGTGGAGAATATAAGGGTGTCCTTCATGGCATACATAAAGTTTTGAGATCATTTATGCAGCAGTTGAGTTGGAAGTTCAAATCCCTGAGCTCATCCTTTTCTTTCTCCACTTTATCCAGTACAAACAACCAACCAGTTTTGTTATATTTGTTAGTTTTATTAGAGAAAAAAAAAACATGAAAGTCTCATGGTCCCCAGCTTCCTCTTTTTTTTTTTTTTTTAAGTGGTTGATGATGAGTATCCAGTGGTGATGTTTTTGTATATCCATTGCCACATCACACCGTGGACTATCAATGCCCCCTTTACAACTGGAAATAGTCATTAGTGTCTTTAAATCTAATCAAATCAAGAGCCAATTTCAGAAACTCCAGAACTAATTCAGAAACTTTATCCTCAACATTCTGTTTCTCTTAACCAGTTTTAGTACCAAAACCTATATTATTCAGGGTTCTCTAGAAGAACAGAACCAATAGGATAGGTACAAGAAATTGATTCATATGACTATGGAGGCTAAAAAAGTGTCAAGATATGCAGTTGGCAAGCTAGAGACCCAGGACAGCCAATGTTGTAAGTTTCGGTCCAAAGGTAGAAAATGGCTGGTGTTCCAGCTGGGCAATCAAGCAGGAGAAGTTCCCTTTTACTCAGTCTTTAAAAAAAAAAAAAAAAATTCTAGTCTTCAACTGATTGGATGAGGTCCACTCACATTAGGGTAGGCGATCTATTTTACTCAGGCTACCAATTAAATTATTAACCTTATCCAGAAACACCCTCACAGACACACCCAGAATAATGTTTAACTAAATGTCTGGGTGCCCCCATGGTCCTCAAGTTAACACATAAAATTAGCTATCACAACTCAGTATGGAAAATATCATTATTGCTGTTACAATTGTTAATGTGGGTTATTTACTTAGAAGGTCACCTCCTTTCTCAATAGTTTTAGAGTCTTTAAAGACTCATGAGTCACATGAGGAATACCGGATTAACAGAAAACACTCTCAATCAACAATTATTACATGTTTCTATGTCTCAGTAAGTAGAATCCACAGATCTGGGAACCAATGGTGGAAATAGGATTGACCCTGTTTACCACTGCTACCATCGGTTTGGGGAATTTGTGTTTACATAATCTCAACTTTAAGATATGCAGGTCTGAAAGCCCTGGTTTCCACAGCGGGAGCACTTTCATCAGGCAAACAATAAGAATCTCATTAAAGCGTAAACTATGGCTGCTAGTCTGGGGTTTTTATGCCAAGAGCCCAGCAGGAAAAGCAATGAGTCACAATCCTGACAAAGTTAATTAAGTCTGATTACCAGGAGAATGTAGGGCTGTTGTTGCATAAGAGGGAAGGTGAAGCATATGTTTGTCATCAAGGTGACCCACTAGGATATCTCTTGCAAGCTCCCCGCTAAATTTTGACAGTTAATAGATAAGTTCAGTAGAAGTGATCTGAGAAGAAGTTGGCAGCCAGAGTCTTAGATACCTTAGCAGTGAGTATCATGGTCACCCCACTAGGTAAAACACCTAGACTAGTTGAGAGCACGGTCAAGGGTGAGCAGCGTCTAGAATGGGTACTGAGGTAAGAAGGTAGTAAATGTTAGTTGCAATGACAGGGTGAAGAGTTTGTCTCACTAGTAAGTTTCACCAAGAAAAGAGACTGACTAGAATGCTGGAGGAGCTAGTCATGGAACACTTTTATACTAGCCAAGCAGATCCAAACAGTGCAAGAGTAGTTTGCAGTAGATGTTCTAGTGTGTTGCCCGAATACCCCCTTCAGGACTGAGGTATTTACTTCCCAAGCTCCTGGGAGTGTTGGCAAATGAATTCTCTCAATTGAGTCTCTTACTGGGAATTGCTCTCTGCCAAAGAAAGTCACCCTCTCAGGACAGCCCAAATCAAATGACTGGTTAAGCTGGGGGAGGGGGGGTATGCAGACCCAGCCCTTTTATTTCAAGAAGTGCAACTTGGAAGGACCAGCCAAGTCCCAGAATTCCCCCATGGGATCAGCTGGGACCTCTGTTGCAACTACATTGTGTGGATGCACAATTTCTTCCTTTACCCAGCGTGGCTCCCCTTACCCTCAGTGTTCTCATTCCCAAAAGCATTTAGCATTAAAGCTTCTACCCAGAAATCTCAGAATTTCAGAGTCTATTTCCTAACGAATCCTACTTATTAAAAAAACAAACAAACAAACAAAAAAAAAAAAACGAACTAAAGCGATTGTTTTGTTGATCCACTGAATGCTGTTTTTAGGGGAATAAAAACATTCTGTCACGTCATGACTCTAGCTGCTTCCACTTTACTTAATTCTTACTATACTCACTCTTTTAGTTATTCAGTGTCCATCCATTCAATAAATGAGCCTGTTCTAACTGCAGAAATGATTATGCCTGAGATTACACAATTAGTAATGGACTTCTGGGTGTTGGTCTGGCAAATATGGAGCTCAGAAATGATCACTGCCATCCACACAACAAGAAAAAAAGCTAAATAAATTAAAAATTAACAGCTCTTCTTTAATCCATGAGGGAACTGAGGTCACAGGTCACTACACAGTACATTGAAGAGATAGAAAAATGGATACAGAGAATCTAAGTTTCCGGGAGCACAGGCCCAGGAATGGAAAATCCACGAGAACTGGTCCAGGGTAGGAAACCCCAAATGTAATCGACAAATTTCTGGGAAGAAGATTAAAGGAAGGCTCCTTAAAGAGAATGACAGTTCATCTGAACAACATCAGGGAATTGAGTAGCTTCCACCAATCAAACATTTCTCAAAAACCAGTTTCTCTGTTAGGTAGTTTTCTCACCAAATGCACGATGTTTAAAATTTTTTTTTTTTAATGTTTATTTATTTTTGACAGAGAGAGACAGAGCATGAGCAGGGGAGGGGCAGAGAGAGAGGGAGACACAGAATTGAAAGCAGGCTCCAGGCTCTGAGCTGCCAGCACAGAGCCCGATGCGGGGCTCGAACACACAGACCGCGAGATCATGACCTGAGCTGAAGTCGGACGCTCAACTGACTGAGCCACCCAGGTGCCCCAAATGCACGATGTTTAAAAACATTTCCCATCCCTTCTAAATTCTTCGCCAGGTAGTTTGGATATCTCTGTTTCTTTAGAGGTGATTACCAGTATTTTACCAGGTGGAGGGGGTCTCTCTTATACTGCACTTCCTGGGCACAGGGAAGGCTGATGTGTACAAAGTGAGGCTGTCCTCCTTACTCCCATCAATGCATCTTTTCTTATATCCATGCTCCTTCCTATAATCTCTCACCCTGGAATCTACAGCACTTGTGAAGACGTTTTTATGTGCGGATGGTCGTCAAATTAGTGTTGCTGTTAAGGGACAAAGAACCTCCTATTCTGCCATCCTGCTGATGTCTCTTCATCAGTTAAATTATTTTTTTTTAATGTTTATTTATTTTTGAGACCGAGAGAGACAGAGCATGAATGGGGGAGGGTCAGAGAGAGGGAGACACAGAATCTGAAACAGGCTCCAGGCTCTGAGCTGTCAGCACAGAGCCCGACGCGGGGCTCGAACTCACGGACGGTGAGATCATGACCTGAGCAGAAGTCGGAAGATTAACCGACTGAGCCACCCAGGTGCCCCCATCAGTTAAATTATTAAGGAAAGATTTTTCCTAAAATATTTTAAGTTCACAGGTCTTGTGGTTTAAGCACCTGTCATAGATTAACCAGAACTGATGTGAAGCTGAAACTAAACATTACTTGCTGTTTTGTTTCTCTTTCTTTGGTTCCTTATCTCAAAAGCAATATGTTTTGGTCATGTGTTATGTCTGCTAAGTGCCAAAGGGGTTTAAAATGAAATATCCATGAGTTCTGAGACTATCTTCTTTTTTTTTCTTTTTTTTAAAATACAAGTATATAATGAAATTAGTGATTGAATAACAAACTATCGCGGTGCTAGTTTATAAATGTACTGGTAGCTCTGGTGAGGGATACATTTTTGAAGGCTCACTTTTCAGCTGGTGAACATTGATCCTATTCCCTAAATAGGATCTAAATGCTAACCCTTCCTCTGGCTGAATCAGGATATAATGAAAACATACATGACGATATTTTTGTAGCTTTTGGATACTTCAGAGTTTTCATAGGTCTGAGGATTTGTTCAGGAGGCCTTCATGGCCATTTCTCGCTCCACTGTTCATTTCCTGTCACCTCTGCAATGTCCTCCACCTTGCAGTGTGTGACTGCCCTTCTCTGCTAATTCTGCCCGGTGCTTCTTACTGGCTCGGTGCTCCGTGGGTCCCAGGGAAGTGTGAGACACCATTTAGGGCAGGATCAACCTCTACAGCTAAAACTTCCCTAAGAAATAAAGTGTTGCGGTTTATTTTTAAAGTTTATTATTTCTGCTGCTAATACCCCTGGCCCGAGAAGGTTGAAGACGGGAGATGTATCTTGTGTTTTGAAAAGCAGATTTCCTTTTTTTTTTATTATTATTATTTTTTTTCTACTATATAAGAAATTTTTTGAAAAATTGGTTTCCATACAACCCCCAGTGCTCATCCCAAAAGGTGCCCCCCTCAAAACCCATCCCCCCCCCCCCATCAACCCTCAGTTTGTTCTCAGTTTTTAACAGTCTCTTATGTGAAAAGCAGATTTCCAACAATCAGGAAGTTTACCCAGAAGACAAATTTTGCCCCCAACTTCAATCAACTCTTCAGTGCACGCCCAAGAACTCATGCCAGCAGCTAGAAATGAGTAGATACATTCATTAGAATTGGAAATTTAATATAAAGGAAACCCCAGCCAGGACCCCAGCCAGGCAGTCCAGCATTCTCCAGCACTGCCTTCCTGGGGAATAGGCACACTTTTTGTAGCGTAGGGCTTGGAATTAAGTAGATGCCTTCTTCCCAAGCCTCTTGTGACCAGGCTTCTCCTGACCCTTGCCCTGTTACAGGCTAAGCCGAACTGTGCTGCAATTGCATGTGCATTAGGCACCCCTTTAGTAGCCCTTGGGCAGCCTAGACCTCTTAGACTGTGGAACTAAGGCCCACCCCCAAACAACTAGATAGCTTCCGGCGTGCTTGAGGCCCCTCCCACTCACCCCACCTGGATATCGCTCCAGGCAGCGACTGCAAATTGGTGACAGTCCCAATTTGGACTTGCTGCCTGATGGAGTTTCTGGGCTTCTCCAGCAACTAGGGCTCCCAGATCTCTCTCTCTCTCTCTCTCTCTCTCTCTCTCTCTGTGTGCGTGTGTGTGTGTGTAAGATGAAATAAAATGGAATCACTTATGTCAAGGGGTTTTGAAACTGACCTGGGAGGCCATTAAGGATGTGGGCTTCATGCCGTCCTCACTGTTCTCCTCAAGTGGAACCACGAACTTCTGAACTGGGCCAAACCGCAAATATTCCAAGGACTCTGCACAACAATCTGCAACTTGCTACAACTTTTGCTTGGCGAAAGCCCTAGCCACCTTTTAGTCAAGATTAGTTTTCTGCTGCCAGAGTCCATCAAAATTCTTTGTGACCAAAATTCTTTGTGAACAGCGGCACCTGGACGGCTCAGTCAGTGAAGCGACCGACTCTTGATTTTGGCTCAGCTCGTGAAGTCACAGTTGTGAGATCAAGCCCCATGTCGGGCTCTGAGCTGGGCATGGAACCTGCTTAAGATACTATCTCTTGCTCTCCCTCTGCCTCGCCCCCACTCACACTCTTGGGCAT